>NC_041333.1:2096022-2318522 GCF_004354835.1 Perca flavescens
CGGTATGACCACATAGTTGCATCACGGTATTTTTTAAGATGCTGGCGGTTTCACTGTATGTCACCATTCTCAATTTTTCTTGCATGACTGGGCCTTATTATAAGTTTTGTTGTGGCTTATTCTATGATTAGGAGTACATAAAAAAAAGAAGAAAAAAAAAAAGAAGTGAAATATGCATTTTGCCGGTGTATTTTTTTTACAGTAAATGTACAATTATTAAGGTTACAAATTATTGTGTGCCATGCTATATATTTATACAAAACATGTTTGTGTCAATGAAAAATTCATATTATACAGGAAATTAAAACCGGTATGTACCATCCAGCACTATGTCAAAGGTCAAAAGTAACACATCAACATATCTCCATAAATATGTTTGACTGTAGAAGCATTGAGATAGTCAGTGAGTCAGGTAAGTAAAGTTATTTGACTTGTAACTCATACTTTTTGTATTTTGTAATTTACGATCCCCCCTAGAATGTGGTGCTTGTGGGTCGTGCCAAATGAGCAAGGATTTTCTTTCAGCAAGTTCTGTTTCCTCTGTGCCACCACAATTCCACTTTGAATGTCTGCCATGCTCTCTCAAGGTTTTGAACATTGGCTTAGGTGTCAAGATCAACTAGACGGTTGTTACATAACATCATAATGCATGAAGAAAGTTTGTAGAAGCTCTTATGAGGCTTTAAATAAGACAGAGTTTGTGCATCATAGATAAGGGCTTCATATAAAGTGACAGTTTTCTGTTTTATTATATTAGATTTAACACAAAAAAAATAATACAGTAGTTAAAAAAGGGGTTGAAAAAACATGACTATTGCCAGTTTAATGAGTCTCTCAATGTTTCTACTTGCAAGTTTGGGCAATTCTCATTGTGTAAATGTATATCAATACACCTAATAGAATTAGCTTAGCTGTCAAACTGTATTTCCCCACACTAGACTTAAATACATTAGTGTCTTCATTGCCAGGGCACTACATTACTCACTGATTCAATATCCATGTATTCTTGGTAATAAAAAAAAGAAGAAAAACAAAAAAGATCAATCTGCAAGGTGGTTGGCAGGCTTCCACAGCTGCTGATAAAGCAGAGTTGTCTTTTGGCACATTACAAGCAGCTGAAGTGCATACAGGGCTGTACCCAGGGTTGTCCAGTCTATCTGAGAAATTACTTGCATATCATTCACATTGATTGTTTAATTAGAAATCCTGACTTGGCAGAATTACCATAAAAAGATGTATGAGAGTTGTATGACAGTTTAGTCTAGAAATCAATCAAACCGAGTGGGGACTTCCGGTTTAGCATGGAGATGGAGTAGTTGAGAAGAAAGTGGCTCTTGCACATTTGCCAATTATTTCAGTTATTTGACGAGTAACCATTAACCTCACACAGCAGCTTTAAGATTAAGTGACAACTGTTGCATTACGCAGGAAAAACGAAGAGAAACGACAAAATATCAACTTCAGCTAGCATCCCAGCTATTACACCTGCTGGAGAATCTCCGCTCTGCCCTACTTATCTCACTATATATATGGTTTGTTTCTCAATACATGTTGTCCAAGCAGCATCACTCACTGATGTTGTTAAATGTTGTTTATCACCATCATACAGAGTACAGTCTTATCTTTATTCACTTAAAAAAGTGAAAGTTTCCTTGTAATGTAATCTAAAGCACTGTGGGAGAAACCCCAACTTTAATCTCTCAAAAGCCCGATTCCTAATGTCTGCTGGATAATAGACTTCCATTTTCAATGGTGTTTATTCAGCAGTACAACTCAATTTAATTGAGTTTAATTGTAATTTTCACTGACCACCAATTTGAAGACGGGGGAGGAGTGCTTCTAATGGCCAGAACTGTGCAATTTTCATGATTAATTCTTTAAAATGTATTAAATGAGTTACTGCTTGGGCAGACATTTTTGTGCTAAACATTATTTATGCTATTAATATCAAAATAAGAGCCTTAACATACATTCTGAAAACACAAGTAATGTAATGTTACAATTACTTTTGAAGCCATGATAACTACTGAATAGAAAGGTATTTATCTCTGCCACCATAGTGACTTTATTCGCATCTGGCATAGAGAACTGTAAGTGTACAGGAAAAGCTCACTCTCCTGCATGTGTCTCTGCAGTTCACCTTAACAAGAACACCACATCCTCAGCAGAAGGCATAGAAGCAGAAAAGCCAATAACCAGATGTGGACAACCAAGAAACTCCTATATTTTCCACAAACCACAGTGCAGTGAAAACAAAAAACGTCTAAGCATATAAATACACTTAGGTTTTACGTTAAATGCAGCTAGTGGTGTTTAAAGTGTGAGCACATCACTTATTTGTGTAATACTGTATGTATAACATGTAATACTGACAGCAAACAGTATTACTCCCCTTACACCACACGTGTATTCTGATAGCTATTCAGTGTTTACAGGTTGTACTATGCAAGAAGCTTCTTGTTACAGTGTATTTGTGTTCACTTCTCTGCATGATCACTGAAATTAGTTTCCATTACACAGATATACAAAAGTTTTAGAACACCCCAATTTTTCCAGGTTGTTATTGAAATTCATGCAGTTCAATGTCTTATTGTACTCTGAAATGAAAGAATAGAACAAATGAACAATTTAAGTTAAAAAAAGAAATCATGGAATCAATTTATAAACCAAAATGTATTCTACATTTTTGACTCATCAAAGTAGCCCCCTTTGGCAGATATAACAGCTGAACACACTCGTGGCATTCTTTCTACAATGATAATCAAATATTCTTCAGAAAGTTCTTCCCAACTCTGTTGCAGAAGTTCCCATAAATGTGTGGCACTTGTAGGTTGCTTTGCTTTCACTTTTCTGTCCAGTTCATCCCAAACCAGCTCAACGGGGTTTAAGTCTGGTGACTGTGCTGGCCACTCCATGTTTTTAAGCTTACCATCTTGTTCTTATTTCCTAAGGTAGTTCTGGCATAGCTTGGACTTATGTTTTGGGTCATTATCTTGCTGTAGGATGAACCCCTGACCAACTAGGCCCATACCAGAGGGTACTGCATGGTGCTGCAAAATGCTGTGGTAGCCGTTTTGGTTCAGGGTGCCTTTCACTCTGTACAAATCACCGACCCTTGATCCAGCAAAACAGCCCCAGACCATCACGCTTCCTCCTCCATGTTTGACAGTTGATGTCACACACTGAGGAACCATCCTTTCGCCTACTCGACAGCGTACAAAAATCCTGCGTGATGAACCGAAGATTTCAAATTTTGATTCATCAGTCCATAATACCTTCTTCAGTCTTCAGTAGTCCATTGACGATGTTTCTTGGCCCAGGCAAGCCTCTTTTTCTTATTCTGACGTCTTAGCAATGGCTTTCTTGCTGCAACTCGACCTATCAAACCTGCAGCTCCAATTCTTCTCTTTCCAGTTGAAACTGAGACTTCTTATTACGACCACTATTAAGCTGTGCTTGAAGCTGTTGTCCTGTGAGCCGCCTATCACGCAAGCTGTTGACTCTCAGAAACTTGTCTTCTGATTCTGTTGTGGCTTTGGGTCTGCCAGACCTCTTCCTGTCAGAGATTCCCCCAGTTTCTAAGTGCCTTTTGATGGTGAAGAATACTCTACTCACTGACACCTTCAATTTCTCTGTAGGAAAGACCAACATTCTTAAGTGTTATGATGGTCTGTCTCTCTTCCATTGTTATTTGCCTTTTTCCCGCCATTTTTATAGTAACACACTACTTTCTGCAGTACAACACTGTTCATATAATGCTCACGAGGGTATGGTACCACAGTGTGTTCCAACAATACTTTTATACAAACAGAGGGGGTTGTAAGTAATCCAGACAAGTTGGAACACCTGTGGGAATTGGTAGCACCAACTTTCAAAGCTTGATCAACCTCCATTGCTGCAGAACAGCTTTATGTTGTTAACCCATTTCTTGTTCCCTGAAAAAGGCCTTTTTGTAAAATACTGAAATGTACATTATTTTTCAGTTTTGGGTAACCTTACTTTTTTTTAACCTCAAGGCAGTTCACCACTTACCCTTGTACCATTTCAAGCTATTCATTGGACTTGAACTGCTAAAATTTCAATAAAAAACTAGAAAAATTGGTGTGTTCTAAAACTTTTGACCAGTAAGGTATAAGACCCATGACAACCTGAATTGTAGCTGGACATAGGCCTGTCGCGATAGTCAAATCAATTAATCGCATGATAAATAAAAATGAGCTCAATAATTTATCCGGCCGCGATAATTTCCATTTGCATGCTTGTTTGTTTTCTTCTGCCGCCACTGAATCAGAAATAGGGCAGACACACAACAGGGTTTCCGCTATGTACATGTAGGGCGCACCGCTGTTCCTTCAACCGTTTATGAAAAGTCATAAAGTCGTAATTACGCGACTGTGCAGAGCCGTGCACTCTACTGAACTCAAGCTAACTGTCATCCGCTCTCTCTCCCCTTTACGGTGAGCAACTAGAACAGTGACAGAACATCATCACTCGCGAAGTCATGGCAACCCAATAAACAACAGGGCGAGTACACTTGTCACTCAATCTTAGGCAAAGTGACAAACTAGAGGTCAACCGATTGGTGGAACTATCGTTATCGGCAAAAATCCATGCTGATAGTTTTTCCTGGTTGCGTCCGTTGCTGGAGCGGCTGAGAAGCGCACGCTGTCATTCATTCCACAGTACACAGAGCTGAGAAGGCTCTGCTGGCATCATGCATTACAATAGCAGCCTTTAGAGGCGAAATAAAAACTGATGCCTCGTGTTGTTTATTTTCGACACGTGTTACTGCGCGCTGCACGGAGAGCACACGCTGTGCGGAGAAGGCTGACATCAGATGCGCGTTTAAAGCATCGACAGCAAAAAGGTTTGTTATATCATTATAAAGTTATTTATTTGTTGAATAGATGCTGCATTAGTAGAGAAAGAACAGCACAACAGTAGGTTTGTTTGCTTTCGAGGCTGAGATGACGCTAAACATTAGCAGTAGGCTAACTAACCTCAAGCGGTTAAAACACTGACAAAAATGAACGCAAGTCCGACCCAAATCGTCCACGATCCGTCTAGTGGCTGCCGCTGGAGAATTGAGATGTGTAGAATCGACAGCGCATTCATTTTAAAATCCTCAGCGAGGAGCATCAACAACTGCCCGAAAGCACTGTACTAGCGTTGAGATAGAGAGAGACTGGAGAGAGAGAGCGTTATATGGTGGAGAGACATAGAGAAAGAGTGAAGAGAGGGAGCACCGGTGCTAGAACAAAGGGGTGAATCAGAGATATAAAACGCGTTTTCGCTGATTCATCTCTAGAAATGCAACTGTAGCGAGCATGTCACTATCACTAACGTTATCCACATTTATATTTACACGCAACAAATGATATATCCAGCTTCAAAAAAAGTCTAAAAGTCAAAGTTAGAACGAATGCACTGTGCAAAGAGTGGTTGCTATGGAGACGAAACACAGTGTTGAGTTCCGTTGCTCTGATTGGTTGTAGGTCTATCCAATGAATGCAGATGCATTTTTCTTTCCTGGTTCGGTTGGAACACGCCCCATAATCACAACCCAATGGAGCGGTTTCAGACTCACATTCTGACTAGAATCTGAGTAGGACCACGTCAGGCTAGGTCTAAACCGTTCTACAGAGAAGAATGGCGTCACTGTTTTGAGATTTGGCATACATTTGGGCCTTTTTTGAAGAAATGTAAATAGTTTGTCCTTTATATGAATTATAATGCTCATTATGTTTAATTTTGTACTGGATGACTCCAAATATGTAGGAAAACTGTTTTAGACAGTAGCATTGCTGTGGGTGTAATATCAATAAATATGACATTATTATTTTGATTATTGGCAAAAGCGTCTGGACTTTTTTTGAAAAAATGTATGTATTTTGTCAACTGTTTTATCCAGTATCAATTCTAAATACTATCGGTCGATTAATCGGTTATCGGCAAATACGGCACAACCTAACTATCGGTATCGGTAAAATCCACTATCGGTCGACCTCTATGACAAACCGTGACGAAAGCCGCGACATGAAATCCGCGATATGAAATCCGCGACGTGAAATCCGCACTCACGCGGGTCCCATTGACAGCTACAGTTTAATGGAAAATAGCATTGTGGACACTGAATTTGATGAATTTACCGTTTATCAGACCCCAGATGAGACTAGAAGCTAACGTTAGTGAACGCTGTGGTGACGGTCCCTCTGCCTCCCATTGCAGGAGACGCTGTATTCCTCCGACATGCTGTATTAACGTTTACACGTTTATTTCACACGTCATCAATGTATCATTAAACACAATTTCAAAAAGGTACAATGATTATATGTAAGCAGTGTCAAATGGGGAACCCCAAATAATCTACTAAAAGCTTTTAGGAGGGGGCCCGATAACAATAAACAGATAATATACAAACCAAAAACTCAATTTACCATAGACAACAAAATACAGATACTTAGACCAGACTGAGACATATTTAGACTAACCTAGACAAATACTACAAACAGACGGTCCTATCGCAAATTATAGCATTTAAAGAATAATCAGCAATTTTTCCTTGAGACTTTTCGTGAAGATGGAGACAGAATACAACACTTTCCAGTTTTCCTCAAGCTTGTTCCAAATCTGCGGTCTCCTACAAACTATACTCAAGCTCGTACACAACCGTCGTTTTTTGCCAGTGATTAGGTGTTTTTTCCTTGTGTCACAAGTGTGCAGGGGATGACTGATTGAAATAAGCTCACACAAACGGTAGTTTAACCTATGGATAACCTGGAATATCACGCAGGCATTCTGAAAGAATAATGAAAATTTCACTTTATGAGGTTTTTTAACCTTAATATGAGTTCCCCCAGCCTGCCTATGGTCCCCCAGTGGCTAGAAATGACAACAGGTGTAAACCGAGCCCTGGGTATCCTGCTCTGCCTTTGAGAAAATGAAAGCTCAGATGGGACGATCTGGAATCTTCTCCTTATGAGGTCATAAGGAGCAAGATTACCTCCCCTTTCTCTGCTTTGCTCTGCCCGCCCAGAAAATTTAGACATGATGCCTTTCAAACGAGCAAAGTGGGAGTTGGTCAAGGCCACACCCCCACCCTCCACCTTGCCTACCCCTCTCTCAGAAATGGCAAATACTAAGGAAAGCTCATTGTGGGACTGGCTCTAGGGTCTGTAATTCTGCACCAAGGCTGAATTTCAGGAAAGAGACTTTAGATACAGTATTAGGGGACCACTAAGGTCAATATAAAAAGAGACTTCAGATACAGTATTAGGGGACCACTAAGGTCAATATAAAAAGAGACTTCAGATACAGTATTAGGGGACCACTAAGGTCTATATAAAAGCATCCAAAGAGCACCATGTCATGGGATCTTTAACAAACCCAGACGACGAAATGGAGGACGAGTGGGGGTATTGGGCTCAGACCATGTTAATGCCCGTATGATTTTTTTCTGTAAAATCTGTAGCTTACGTAAACGTTACGCTTTTGTGGGGGTGCATACCGCTCAAAACCAACATGAAAAACTTAGCTAATAGGGCTGCAACTAACGATTATTTTAATAATCGATTAATCTGTCGATTATTTTTTCGATTAATCGGATAAAAAAAAAAAAAAAAGGCATTAATTTACATCAACTCAATACATACATACTTGTTGTTTTAGTTAATAGTTGTGTAGAGGTAAGTAACCCAAATAGCAGATAAAGACAGACAGACACACTTATTCATTAAATTATTACCATCATTGTAGTAAGTGCAAGTTAAGTTCATTTATACACCACACACTAATATATTTGTCAACAATAACTGATATGGGACAAAGCACATAATATATACATGACAACAGATTGAAAAATGAATGGGCCAAAAAAGGCGAGTGAATAAAACTGTGTCTTTAGTCTTGCAAACCATACTACCCCTGCTTTATTACTGTTATTACCGAGCTAACGCTAGCTTGTCATGCTAGTCAGCTGGATAACGAGTAAACAGCAGCACCAGAAGAGCTACTGGAGGGACGGTACGTTCCTCCCTTCAGACCGGAACAGAAGGAGGATAGTGTAGTGACTTTACCCTGCTGTTGAACTCCATTCCTCCTCATCAAGGACTCCAACATGTTTACGTTTTAGGTGCTGACTCATCACCGTGGTGCACCCGTGCAATGCCGTGTCGCTTTTGCTTATCTTGCAATTAACACGTTTTTGATTTATTTAGTGTGAAATGCTCCCACACCTTGGATGACTTATATTAGGTCGTACTGATTTCTCTGCCTCCGCCGAGTGTTTCAGAACAACGTTACGGGTCTCTCTCCGTATTTCCTCTATCCCCGCTCTGCTCTTTTTCTTTTCTTTCGCTCCGCGCTGTTCCGCTCTGCGGTCAACTACATTTTTTTTTTCTCTCTGCGACTAGGTGGCGTAATAGTTGCGCGACACAACAAATCGATAATTAAATTCATTGCCAACTTTTTTAGTAATCAAATTTTATTGATTTTATCGATTCGTTGTTGCAGCCCAAGTAGCTAATAATGTTCACTCAGTGTTTTGTTCTGTTGTTAAACTGTGTGTAAAATGAGCGGTGACATTAATTCACCGGTTTCAGGTAACGGCACCCTACGGACTATGGTACCGTCTAATTGCTGGATGGTTTCAAGCTAACGGTCGGTAGCAAACATTAGCAGATAAGCCTGTTGACAGCGTTATTGTTCATATTTTGGCACAATTTTTCTGACCGTAGTAGTGGTCATAATGACTGAAAGTGTGATGTGAGATGCTAAAAAGAAACTAAACGCTGTTTTTAGGTAATGTTAACGTTTTGGTTGTGTTTGGTTTTTATTCTAGAGACTGAGAGTCCATTTTATTTATTGTTTTTGGTTGTTTTGTTCATTTACTGTGGATATTTAAAATGTCTTCCAGTTCCAGTGTTAAATATTCTTTAGAAATAAAAGTTTATTGATCTTTGAAAAGGTGTACCTGCATTATTATGCCATTATTATATTTGATGAAGATGGTCTCTTAACGACAATATAATTTTATCGCAATAATTTCTGGGACAATTTATTGTCCAGCAAAATTTGTTATTGTGACAGGCCTAGCTGGACACATTCATTTCTGTCCACTACCAGAGGTACACCGAGTAGTTAAAGGGTTAGCAGTTCACCTAATCTTATATAATTGCATGTGGAATGAGCAAACTGACGGGTAAATGGTTTGGTAAATAAATAAATGGATTGATAAATGATTAAAAAAAATACAACACATTGATGAATTACAGATAAATCAATTGAAAAAGGAAACAGCTATACAGCTTGTGCAAATGAGGAACACCACATTACAGTTTACTAGGCTACATTGCAATTCATCCCAGAGTTTGAGAGACAGAGTTGATTGACCCGCCAGCCCTAGCATTGTCAATAGACAACGTAAAAAGAGATTTTCCTTGCAATTACAGTACTACTGGCAAACCCATTAAAATATTTCTCCTCAGTAACATGCAACATCAATATTAATAATCTTTACAAAGCTTATGTTAAGTCTGTTATTTGCAGTTATCAGTGCAAGACAATTAAACAAAAAAATGATCAAGTTTAAGACTGGAAGCTCAAGAGTTTTGGGACCTCTTTATCTAAATAATTGTAACTTTAACCTTTAGCACAAGTGGGAGTAGTTCTAAATACTTATCTAACACAAAAAGCAGCTGAGAGAAACGTAACGTGAAATGCCAGGTAAATGTTGGATATTTGTTTCTAAGGATGGCTCTTATCTTCTCTTGGCTTGGCATTTGTCATCTCCTGTCCTCCCACACATTTCACCCTGGCCTATGCCACAGTTGAGGGCCATTAATCAGAGACATTTTATAAGTTCAATTCTCGTGCATTAACCTTGTTGCTGCCCCTTACCACCCCTGAAAGTTGGCACTGGTGTGCTGCATGTGCGTTCTTGTGTGCATATTTTGAGCACTCGTCACTTGTTAGTGTAGCAATCCCTGCCATGCTATAAATAAAACCAGTCACAGGGAGGGATGGAAGCCAGTGGAGTGCTTTGACAGCAGAGGACATAGTGGCCTTGTCTCCGTAGGATATGAGGATTATTTCTGGTCTACAATCGGATATCTTACTACCTACCTAAAATACTGTACCTGTGCACATTTAACACTTGGTTGCAATTATTTATTAACTATTTTACTCAGTCCTGTTTGCTAAATAGTCTCATTCTGTATCATACTGTTACTTTGTGTTGTGCTGTATTTCACACATTATGCACAGGGTTCATTTACTTATATTTACTGTATTATTTTCACTTAGTTTAAAGTGTGGGAGCAATAAAGAACATTATAGTCCTATCATATTTATCTTGTGGCATTAACCTTCTCCCTTTGCATGGTTTTGCAAGCAGGCCAAGAAGAAACAGTAGAAAATATGTGATTCTTACCTTGACCCTGGGCATCCAGTA
This sequence comes from Perca flavescens, assembly GCF_004354835.1. Classification (NCBI taxonomy): domain Eukaryota; kingdom Metazoa; phylum Chordata; class Actinopteri; order Perciformes; family Percidae; genus Perca; species Perca flavescens. Next base: position 2,106,473 of record NC_041333.1, read on the forward strand.
AGCGACCACACAGAATTAAAAGGAGCTGGAGGGTGAAAGAAGGCACACCCACTGGTGATGCTTTGAATCCCACACTGCTATGGCTCCTTGTGGCCATGGCACCATTGGATACTGGGGTAAAATGGATATACAGTGAGAAACAAGCTTGACAAACATTCTCACTTTACTTGAGCATGTCTTGATATAGTTAGGGAAAAAGCTCATGGTATGAAAAAATAAGAAAATATGAGACTACTGGGCTCATGAGGGCCAGCACAAAAGAAAAATCATCTGGCACATATTTAATTCACCAAATGTTAAGCCGAAAATATTGGTCTGCAGTCAAAGTACCACAGCTATTAATACAAAACACATTCACTGACCAACAATTTATTAGATTCTGCTTCTAACACATTGTAAACATTCATTCATGACAAAAATGTATTATATTGACATAACCTCTAATAAAGGATTATTTCTGCTAGAATCAAGCAAATAAAAAGTAAAGCAACTAAAAATAGTGTACACAAATTTAATATCAAAGCAGTTTTGGTCAATCAGTAACAGATTAGCTTTTACACGGATCTTTAATATTTGGTGAGTGAGGGTAGTTTGGCCAAAAACTAAAACCAACTACATAAAGAATACATTTGGAATTACTACTAAACTTACTTGACAAGTTCCAAAGTCATCTTCAGGAATGGCAAACAACTGACACAAAATGTGTGTGCAAAAAGCTCCATCCAGTCACTTTAACAACTGATGCACACTTCGTGGCAAAGTTTACTAAGTGCAATCATTCACCCTGACATTTCCAAAGGAACAGACTTCCAAAGGAAGAATGAAATCAATAGCCCTACACTTTTTACGCACTCATTTATATTCACATCTTGACACCTAGGAAAGAGATTAGTTATTTGGCACCATTGCATCAATGGACATGTAAATAAAACCAATTGTATGTGCCTCCAAATACAAAAAACACTATGCAAACAACTGGAATTATGTTCCCCATCCATTACATCTCATCCACAAATTCTTAGTCTAGCAGCATACTGCCACCAACAATGGTAAATAAATGAGTATTGAACATTTAATGGTATTAAAACCTCAAATCGATATACTACAATTATCAGGTTCTGCATTCTGAACATCAAATCCTGTGTGTGGTTGTGATTATGTCTGGGTGTTACAATAAAAGTCACACTTCCTTACACTGCGCTTGCATATATCCTATTTTTTTTCCAAAGTTCCAAATGGGATTTAAATTATGGTGTTGTGTTCCATTGGAAATTGTTTCTCTGGTTAGAAAACTACAGAACCAAGTAGAGCTTTATAGGCAGGAAAAATATTGGGTATGTCACCTTCCTGTGCCAGGCCAAAGAAATATTTCTTTTTTTTGAACTACGTGGAAAACAATCAACTTCATTGGCTGAAAAAAGATGTCAGTGTGATGGATACTGTATGTCACTCGCTAATGATTGGATGGGGGGTAAAAATACCTATTATGTATTTGAGAGCTGAAAAAATGTATTGCAATAATAAGTACGTTTTGTAACTGGCTTCCAAATAGAGGTCGACAGATTCATCGGTTTTGCCGATTAATCGTCCCCGATAGTTGATTGGTGGAACTATCGTTATCGGCAAAAATCCATGCTGATAGTTTTTTCAGGTTGCGTCCGTTGCTGGAGCGGCTGAGAAGCGCACGCTGTCATTCATTCCACAGTACACAGAGCTGAGAAGGCTCTGCTGGCATCATGCATTACAATAGCAGCCTTTAGAGGCGAAATAAAAACTGATGCCTCGTGTTGTTTATTTTCGACACGTGTTACTGCACGGAGAGCACATGCTGTGCGGAGAAGGCTGACATCAGATGCGCGTTTAAAGTATCGACAGCAAAAAGGTTTGTTATATCATTATAAAGTTATTCATTTGTTGAATAGATGCTGCATTAGTAGAGAAAGAACAGCACAACAGTATGTTTGTTTGTTTGCTTTCGAGGCTGAGATGATGCTAAACATTAGCAGTAGGCTAACTAACCTCAAGCGGTTAAAACACTGACAAAAATGAACGCAAGTCCGACCCAAATCGTCCACGATCCGTCTAGTGGCTGCCGCTGGAGAATTGAGATGTGTAGAATCGACAGCGCATTCATTTTAAAATCCTCAGCGAGGAGCATCAACAACTGCCCGAAAGCACTGTACTAGCGTTGAGATAGAGAGAGACTGGAGAGAGAGAGCGTTATATGGTGGAGAGACATAGAGAGAGACTGAAGTGAGGGAGCGTTATATGGTGGAGAGACATAGAGAGAGACAGAAGAGAGGGAGCGCCGGCGCTAGAACAAAGGGGTGAATCAGAGATATAAAACGTGTTTTCGCTGATTCATCTCTAGAAATGTGACTGTAGCGAGCATGTCACTATCACTAACGTTTTCCACATTTATATTTACACGCAACAAATGATATATCCAGCTTCAAAAAAGTCTAAAAGTCGGAAGTTAGAATGAATGCATTGTGAAAAGAGTGTTTGCTATGGAGACGATACACAGTGTTGAGTTCCGTTGCTCTGATTGGTTGTTGGTCTATCCAATGAATGCAGAGGCATTTTCTTTCCTGGTTATTGGCAAAAGCGTCTGGACTTTTTTTTTTTTAAATGTATGTATTTTGTCAACTGTTTTATCCAGTATCAATTCTAAATACTATCGGTCGATTAATCGGTTATCGGCAAATACGGCCCAACCTAACTATTGGTCGACCTCTACTTCCAAACAAGGTGTTGAAGCAATATGAAGTGTAACCGGAGTGACTTCTTTCGAAGCTGGACCATCAGTGTCTTCCAAGATAAATCTCAATCCCACTATCAAGTTATGGCGTGTGTGCACAGGAGGCGTTTTAGCCCTCTGCGTCACGTGCAGTATGAAAAGTTCCTATTTTAAATTAATCCAGCGGTCTTCGTAGGTCCGCAAAACGCCTCGCCTTTCACTAGTGCTATTTGTGCGTGAGCGCAACCCACAGCAAAATGTTTGCCTATAATATATTTTAAATCTATTCTTGACCGTTTTACATAAGCAACAACAGTGATTGTGTGTTGGGCTCTGAGCGCTGCCAAAATGTGGGTGACCTACACGCAACCCTTTGCCTGAACGCATCGTGTGTAGACAAACAGGACTGAAGCTGCTGCTCTGCAAACGTGCTGCTGCTTACACTACACCTCTTGTGTAGACACTATGTTACCTTTTCAGCTAGCATTCATTGAATTGTTTACACCTAGGGCACACCAATCACATTCAATCAACTCATGTACAACTGCCAAAAACATTGAATTGAGAGCATACAGTACATTTTGCATCATGTACTCATCTGCTGTATATGTCTAATAAAAGAAATGGTTAGGTTTTACTCCAGAGAGTCCCTTTTCTGCAACGATTTGGATTATTTATGATTTATAAACTCACAGCAGAATATTAAACAAGAGCTGAAAACCATTCAGCTAACAAACTGAATATACAGAGAGAAAACACTAATCACAAACATCTTTAAGCATGAAATAGATATATCATTCATGTAACATGCTCAACGTGCTCAATAAACTCAATAAAAAAGGTACATAAAGATTTACTTTAAACAATGAAGACAGCTGACACTTTGTCCACATAAATTCCTTTTTTTTGTAACTAACTTTTAAAATATGTTAAGTAAAAAACTTTAAAGGAGAACTCTGGGCAAATTTTCCGTTAATCTTGATTGCTATACGTATATGAGCATGAACTGTCCTCTGGAGGACCTCCACCAGACCAGCGGGCGCCTGTGGATTGTTGTCGGTCGCGGCAGGCGAGGGAGGCGGGGAGGAAGTAGAAGCTGGATGCCGGTCAGGGCTGCTAGCCTGGCTAAGGAAACTACCACACACCCGCCACTGCAGAGACTCATATTCACCAACGACAGCACACAAAATGGATATATATGCTACAAATACACATGGAACTGCTGCGTGATGATTATTACCGGAGTCTGGCTGAACACACTCACTCATCCCAGACGGCAGCTAGCAGCTAAGAGGGTAGGTGAATTTAAACAATAGCTAAGTTGCTAAATGCATCTTGTTGTCATGTAAGGGCCCTGTTCATGTTGCACTGACATTTTAATTGCATTTTGTGTCTGTTAAGAGGCACAAAGGCACTCTTTATCTTATGCCCCCATAACTGCCGTTTTAGCTGAGTGGGAGCTCTCGGCATTAGCTGCAGCAGCTCCGTGTTGCTAGCACCGATTCGGCTCGTTTTTTTTGCTATCGGCAGCACTCGTATACGTATAGCAATCAAGATTAACGGAAAACTTGCCCGGAGTTCTCCTTTAAGTCTCAGAAAAGGACAGTCTTAAATATACTGCAAGGGAAAGGCTAACATTATTCTAATAACAAATCATGAAGAACTCATAATCTAGTTATACATACAACTACTTTACAGCCCCATCCCCCAAACGAACACACACACACACACGTAGTACCTGTACTGTATCTGAACCTCCGCTTTGCCTTTCTGTTGTATATCCCACGAACGAGTCCAGCTCCCACTGCTGCCTGATTGAGTTTCTTCTCTTTGCCTCCGCTGTACACTCACCAAACAGCCCATCTGCAAAGATAGAGGGAGGGAAAATGAGGAGAATAGGAAAAAAAAAAGAAAAGGAGAGAAAAACCAATGGATGGGAATGAGAAGAAAAGGAAAAGAGACTGATTGCTTTGATAATGTAGATTGTCAGGAGCTGCACTCTTGGTAAGCCAATGTGCACGGGGTAAAGATTGCAGAGTGAAACTAATTTGATTTCACTTTCCCTCAGTACTGTGGTTTCCTTTTCTATTCATTTGCTGCATTTCAGCTTTTGAGCTTCAAATCACAAGCCGGGCTGCTGTGCACTTAAATCACAATCTATGTAGGATATTATTCAAGCACTAGACAGTGTACCCTACAGCCTTTTCAATGCACAAACTAATAGAAAACATTTGAAATTCACAATAACATGCAGGAAAACAAAAGTATCATGGAAAAACTCAATGGATAAGAACAGGACAGATGTTACAAGCCACTGCCAAAAAAAAAGAAAGACAGTAAAGTAGTGGTAATAACACAGGGCAGAAAAAATCTGGAACTACACAGAGCTGGCCCGATATATTGGCCATTATACCATGGTCTAGGTGAAAACTCCATTCTGATTGGCTGCAGTGTGTCCATTAAAATGTTTTATAGGACACCTAAGTAGTTCCGGTGAAAATGTCTGTCCTCCGTTCTAAAAACTGTGCTTAATGAAATGAGAACGTTAAAAAATCTGGATCTTATTTCCAAAACTGAGTGTAGTCCTTTAGTGCCTCTGAACACCCCATGATGGCGCTAACACACAAGATAAAAGAAATAAATGACACCGCCCCTCTAAACCTACTTTGTATCACAGAAGTCATCTCTCGTCCCATTCGCTGTTCAACTCTACTTCAGGCTGCAGCCAATAGTACACATGGCGTATTACAGTATTTGTTGTTGAAAGTCTGTTGATTTGGGGATAATGACACGGTTAGATAAGTAGCTTGTCTTGTTGTTAAACATACTGTCAAATTATATTTACGGTCTGTCAACCGTACACAAAGTCATTGACAGGTCATGTTTGTAAATGAGAAGTTGTTCTCAAACAGTTTACCTGGATAAATAAAAGGTTTAAAAAAAATAAAAAAATAAACTTTGAATTTTGCTAGCATAACATTAGCTTTCTGGCTCATAGCTGGGATTCTATTAGCTGAGCGGACTAGAAATATCTCCCGTTGCTAAGTCGTATCTAAGATCTGGAGCAGTGAACAACGTTTCCATTGCATAAGAACCTTATGGTTTAGGAATGACTGGTCCAGGTATTAGTCAAACCAATGTATAGTTCTCAGATTTTTTTTGAAGCTCTCAAATATAGATATCTGCCAGTATTGGTTGGGCTATACACAAAACTGCTGTTCAAAATAATTGAAGGAAGGTGAATGAAAAGTCAAAAAATTATTATTATTAAACTTCTGTTAATATGCCCTTGTGCAAGCCTTTATTCTCAACTACTCTAATGGAGCTACACAATTGAAAAAGGCAGACTGTGGTTAGATTGGGTAGCTCTCAAGTGTATGCTTTTCTAACTGTAGGTTCTCATCATTTTTAAACAAATGCTTTTGCAATTTAGGCACAGGCTTGGCCTGTTTGAGCTCAGTTTTCTCAAATAACTTTATAAAAAGGGATTATGAAAACAATGTGCTGATTTCTGGACTTGTTTTACTGCTGAAATGTATTTCTAACTGGCAGGCAGCATAACTGTACCAACCACTTTGTAATGTAGTCCTTATCAACGTTAACATTATTTCAGCAACCCTCTGTAATCATGTCCCTGCCTATGACGACAGGAAGGTCAGAGCAGAGAAGAAGTCAGCTACCAGGTTGTAAGAATTCAGCAACTTCCACAAAAACATTTGCTGACGTAGGGACTTGAACCAGGGTCTACAGCTGAAGGACACTCATCCTGCTGACTATACACCCTGCTGTCCAAAAAGTACATTAGTCATATGCCAACGTTCCCTTTCAATTCACAGTTCCTTTCCTTAGAAAACACAATGGCCCTCATTTATGAAACGTGCGTACGACCTAAAACAGGCGTACGACGGGCGTACGCCGATTCCTACGCAAAGCTCGGCATTTATCAATTTGGACGTGAGCGTAGGCTGCGATCAAATCTCACGTCTGGTCTGAACTCGTGTACGCAAGTTTTCGAGTCAGTGTGGACTTGCGGTCCAGCATATAATCAGTTTAACAGGAGAAGGAGAAGTCATCAGTTGATCACTTATCAGTAATGGCAGATCTGGCTCTTTTAGAAGACCTCTATGCGCCGGTCTGCAACATTGTTTTAGCCTGGGGGGTTCTGCACAACATCGCGCAGGAAAACACGGTGCCACAAATGTAGCGATGGAGCCAGATGAGCCGATGCCCAGAGAGCAGTGTCCAGAACAGACCCAACTGAGGGCTATACCAAGGAGACAGGATATTATTCTTCACTTTTAAAAGGTAGCCTATAGTGTTATGTTTGGCAATGATATTCAATACAGGAAACATGACAATGGACAACATTTTTATTTATTCTTCAGGTTTTTGTTTCTCTTTCAAGTGAATGATTTATTTCTGCCATTGACCGAGTTATTTTGGCTTGTTTTTCCAGCCCCTCTGCTGTCAGGAGACAGGGTCCAGCACGGGGGGGCGGAGGACACGCGCTCTCCCTCAGCTGTTGCCTCGTTCCGACGAACACGAGTAAAATAAAAGACACTGCATAAACTCCGCTACCGTGTGTTTATTTAATTATAGGTACACCTACACTACCGGTCAAAAGTTTGGGGTCACTTAGAAATTTCCATTCCAGACAGAATACCAGCAGAGATCAGTTGCATTGTTTTTTTTAATCAGGGCAGCAGTTTTCAGATTACATTATGTGCTTACATAATTGCAAAATGGTTCTCGACTGTTGTAGACAGAAGTGGCTGAAGAAATGCTTGAAATTCCATGCTTTTTGGTCTAAACGTCATACCCAAATTAAAAGTGGTACAGCTCCCATATACTTTGACACTTAGGGGTGTGCCTGGAATGGAAATTTCTAAGTGACCCCAAACTTTTGACCGGTAGTGTACATGTAGGTCTAATAGATTGCAATAGAAGCCTGTATATTACTATTAGGACTATAGAAAATGTGTCAAGGATGTATAAATTAAATAGGCTAAACTTCAGCTGGAGTCCGATTTACTACGGCAACACTGTTGACCGCATCAGTGATCTCTTTCCATTCCGCATTCTTTCTACAGCCTTTAATAACAGTTTTCAGGCTGCCAAATAGTACACACGTTAGTGCAAATGAACCGGAGATATCAGGGTTTCAATCTCCACCTCTGAAAAGTTCCGCTTCTCAGCCGGATTACGTCTCGCCATGTTTTTACATTTATCAATGTACGACCATTCTTACGCTCGGATTGGTGTGATACGAACTTTTCATGAATCCCACGTGAATCCTGTCGTAAGATGATTTCTGCGCTCATATTTGCGCTGGTTTCTACGTTAGGTTGATAAATGAGGGCCATTGTGATAACTACGGTGGCACAAATACAAAAGCTACAACACAAACACAAAAGCGACAACGGAAGTGAGCGTGTTGTTGACAAACGGAGCCGGAGGAGGAAAGTTATTGTATATTTGAGAAGAAAGTGAGTTCCTTGCTAATTAGGATTACTGTCGCTATGTGATTGTCACCAATAAGCAATGTTGTTCAATATCTTTTTATTTTCATATATGTACTCTGCCATTTAGGCTACGAAGCTACAGCTATAACGTTATCTAAATGGCGCCCAGCATCTTTTAACGCACGAGTGCTACATTTAAAGTCTATAGTTTTTCACGTTTAGTGAAGCTGTTTAAATCACACAAATATTATATCCCACTGGTACGTGCTTCTAACTTGTTAACCGTATCTATCTGGTTATTGATCAGCTCCCAGTGGCAAATTCCCTCAATACGGTTGGTTTGGAAAGTGTGTGTGTGTGTGGTTATGGTTACGGTAAACAGATGTTTAAAGTGAATGCTAATTGTGTTACCTTCAGTATGCTGCCTATTACAGTGTTAGGGGCGTAATATGTCATACATACACATATACACGGTCTATATTCACAGTCATATACGGTTGGTCTGAATGAAATAAACCCAGAATTTTAACCATGACCTTGCTTCATGCTTAATACTGGTACACTTAATACACACACACACACACACACACACACACACACACACACACACACACACACACACACACACACACACACACACACACTTCGTAGCCTGGCAGAGTACATACATATAAAAATAATAAAAGATATTGAACAACGTTGCTTATTTGTGACATAGCGACAGTAATCCTAATTAGCCAGGAACCATGTTTCACTTCCTTCTCAAATATACAAGAACTTTCCTCCTCCGGCTCCGTTTGTCAACGCTAGGGATCGACCGATTTTTTAGTGCCGATACCGATTTTTTATTCATCAGCCTTAGCCGATGACTGATATGGGGTGCCGATTTTCTTGAGCCGATACTGCTTTTGCTCCCTCAATTTACATCATAAAAATTTAGGAATCTGCTCTGCCATTTCTTTAGAAATAATAAACAAAAACACAGATCAGTGTCACATATGCAATCATCTTACATTCATATCACCCAAATTATGTGTGCAGTGTGCATCATATGGATGTGTGCTGTGCATATGGTTAACTGTGTAAGGGTAAAAGGCTTTCATCAACATCTACAACACAGCCTTGATGATGCATTGCTTGCTGACATTATAAGACAGATATAATCAGGTCATCACAAAATTTCCTTTGTCAACACATTTAAATAATTTAAGAAAACAAAAAAATGCTAGTGGGGGAGGGGCAGTGCATCGTCTGCACGTGAACTGCAGCATCTCCAGCAACACAGAGCTGCCTGTGGACACCTGTCTGTAAATAATGCTGGGAAAAAACTATCGGCAAACACAGCAGCCGCATACCGGCCGATGCAGATACACGTAAAAACACAAATATCGGCCCCATATATCGGCCGGACGATAAAATCGGTCTATCACTACAACACACTCTTCCGTTGTCACTCACTTCCATTGTCGCTTATGTATTTGTGTTGTAGCTTTTGTATTTGTGTTTAAGCTTTTGTATTTGTGTTGAACCGTCTCAGCCACCGTAGATAATACTTCATCAACAGTTCTTATTATATTACTGTAAATTCAAGCCTGAATTACATATTGAAATTAGAAATGCTGAGTGACATTAATCACCCCATAATGTGGCCTGTCTCAATACTGCTCACATGAACGTTGTTGTACATTGTACAAAGAATCAATGTGCTCATAGACATAAATCGACCTCTCTATTCCAGTTTCTAGGTGAAATGCAGATAACAGAAGACAAATGATTTGATGTATTATAAAAATGAAAATTGAATTCTTCAACAGTAATCTAACACATTGCTAGAAACCAGTCGGTTCATTATCCATGTAACACCATCCCTACTTCTCAAAGTTTAATCCAGTGGGAGTATTTTCTGCCTCAAAAACTTGAATAGTAGTAAGGATAGGAGATAGGGTACAATGATCAAAGCCAATAACAGTTAATTTATTTAGGAAAACTTGCTTAAAAGCACAATGGTAAAGTTGGTTTTATATTGGACGTTGGATATTCGACACATTACAAAAATCTATTAGGCAGCTCGCCCTTTTGACCTATTCGTGTCAAACCACGTTTGGTGAACTCAGCTAACTCCCCTACACATTGCACAAAGATTCTTTTCTCCAAAAAAACAACATCCTTTAATGTTATATATTTTTATGTAAAAAATATTCATAAAATCAAAGGGTGCGTTTTTTGTGTGCAATGTGTAGGGGAGTTAGTAGGGTGGTACGGTTCACAAAACCCACGGTTTGGTTCGTATCACGGTTTTAGGGTCACGGTTTTCGGTTCTGTACGGTTCTTGTTATTTTTTCTTTTAATCTTTAACACTCCAGAATATACTTCAGCATATGATATATAGCTAAAATTAGCATATTGAATGCATGTTGCACAATACATGCACACAGTGGCAGTTCTATATATTGTTTTATTTCATCATAGGTAACCAAAATGTTCCCACACACCAGACTATAAACGACGCTGGCGTATCCTCCAACTCCGGGCAGCCTCTCTCCCAATTGACATTTCTGCATGTGATGTGACTTGACCAGCAGCACCCCACTCCACTTGAGGAGTGGTCGGCTCGGTGTCTCTCAAAATCGGACGAAAATCTTTTAAACTGACCTTTGTAGATCTGAAATTAAGACAGATTCAGCAACTGCATGGCCTATTTCTCGCTTAAAATGTTTTCAGAAACACGTTTCGGTGAACTATTTTCGTAAAATATGAGATCGTTTTCTGAACGAGCCGCCATTAAAGTCTGTTTTGAAATTCGGGAGCAGCAAGACCCATGTGACGCGATCGTCCAATCAGCTGTCAAGTCAGCTGCCCAGCTGCCAAAAATAAGGGTAGTAAACAACAGTCAGTGACTTGTTTATTGCTAAGGCCTTGGTCAAAATTAAAGACTTAATAATAACGTAATAACTATAACAATAACTTATTTCACCAGTAAATTGCTGTTGAACCCCAGATGGGAAAAGGGTATTTTACAATTACTGTCAATGCACCACGAGGCTACCAGTTTTAAGTGAATCTGTGTTGTTTAATTCCGACAATGGCAGCTGCAAGTGAACGCACCGTCTGTGTTGTTTAATTCCGAAAACGGCAGCTGCGAGTGAACGCACCGTCTGTGTTGTTTAATTCCGACCATAAACATACTGTATATCTATGAATTGCAACAACGGCAGCTGCTGCGCAGACTGTTACATCCCGCTGTAGAAGTCCTCCACAGTGAAATACAGTCACACTTTACACTGTTTAACGTTAGCTGTCAGCATTTTAACCGTGATTAATCCAGCTGCTAGCTAAAGGTAGGCTAACGTTACATGCTGTCAGGTGTAGTGTAAAGTCAGGCACCGAAACTTTCGTTCTTATTCGGCCTCGCACCAGTTCCCTATTGGCACCGAGTTTCGGTACCCAACCCTAATTATGAGGTTACAAAATCATTCAACACGCTAATAAAGTTATTTTTAGTACGACTGTTTCGACCACAGCTAACAGGACTGAGTTAACCCACGAATAACTTCACTAGTAACGTTAACGTTAGCTGTATAGATAGACGATTAATCTAATGCTAATTTAGCCAAAGTAGCACACCCCGGTCTGTCTGCCTCACTGCCCCGGCGCAGAGAGACTGCCCCGGGACATATAGCTAGCTAGTTACCATTAGCCCCCAGTCAGCTATCAGCCAGCTACTTTCATTACAGCAACCCCCGGCCAGAACTTATCTCTAGTGCCTGGTGCTTACGACGCTAACGGCAGTTTAATTAAACGTCGGGAAACAGACCATATCAGACCCAGCTCCGAGTCACAACAGCGGCCATCCATAGCGGTAGCTATAGCTACATCTCCGTAGCGCTACCGGTGTATGTGCCGAAAATCTCCTCCCTGCCGAATTTCTCCCCCCTTCGCGTTTAGCTGTCTTTGCGGTTAGCTAAATTAACCCGACAAAAGGTGGGTTAAGCACCAAAACGAAAAGTTAAGATTACTGAAAAGTGAATGGGAGATAATTCCGGGCAGCTGGGAGATGTTCTGCTGCTGCACAACAGGCATCGAACGTCCTGGCTCGCTATCGCGGAGATTCCCCCGGAAATCCCCACCCACACCCGTCTCTCAGCCTCGTTTAGTAGCTAGCTAGCGTTACAACAAACCCCGTCCGCCCCGGTGTTGAAACCATCCAAAAGGTGACATTGATATGTGAAATATTTTGTGTTTTAGCTGCTGGCTACTGTTAGCTTGCTGGCTCACTAGCTAACAGGTCAGCTACAAATAAAAATCTAATCAAGAAAGACGTAATTATTTTGGGGAAACTGCAGCTATTTTATTACAATAACATGAATAAACTTTACTAAACGTAATGTGAATAAACTTGAATGGGTAAACTCATCCGTAAACATCCAGCGAAGGTGTTTAACACTAAAAACTCCCATAATTCCACGCAACTTCCCAACGTCATCAAAAATCCAGTTTTACCGTCCATTGTTTTGGTTGAGAGACCCCTAGCGGCAGAAAGTTACATATTGTACGTTTAACTGGAACAAGTATGGCGGCTTAAAACAGTACGGTCAAGCCAGCCGACACTTGGATCTCCATGGTCAAATCAGCCAACGCTGAAATAGTGCACTCATATACTAGTACTTTTGGTAAATGTATTAAACAGCGCAGATCAACAGTCTTATGTTGCGTTGCAGGCAACCCGTATCTCGTGTTTTCACAACCTTCTACCCATGAAAGTGCCCTGGAACGGCAGTCAAACCCGTAACTTACTACTCGTGAACTCGTACCAGATCGTTGTACTCCCAGTTACAGTTTTTGACGTCTCACACACACAACAATGGCGACCCCCATTGATGCTGTACAGACGCCGTTTATTAACAGTGTTAAGTAGAAATAAATAGACAAATAGGCAACGTAAAGTAACCTAGATAGCCAACGTCAACGTTAGGTAGCCACTAGCTAACGCTAGCTAGAAGGGTTTGTGGTGACTTTGCCTGGAACGCTACCAAGTTGTGAGTCATGACTTGAAGTCGTAACTTACGTGCTAAAAACTGTGTCTGGAACGCAGCACCAGTTACAGTTTTTGACATCACACATACATAAACAACAATGGTTGACCCCCGTTGATGCTGTACAGACGCTAGGGCTGGGCGATATATCGATATTATATCGATATCGTGATATGAGACTACATATCGTCTTAGATTTTGGATATCGTAATATCGTGATATGACATAAGTGTCTTTTCCTGGTTTTAAAGGCTGCATTACAGTGAAGTGATGAACTTTTCTGAACTTACCAGACTGTTCTAGCTTTTCTATTATTAATGATTATTTATCTAAAATCTAAGTGTGAAGATATTTTGCGAGAGCACCAACTGTCAACTCTAGAATATATCGCTGCAATATCGATATTGAGGTATTTGGTCAAGAATATCATGATATCTGATTTTCTCTATATTGCCCAGCCCTATGTCAGAAAATATGGGACGTAGAAATGAGCGCTGAAAATGTGTAGAAGAAAAATTTAACAATTTAAAACGTTGGAAAAAACTAAAACAAACCTTATGGAGCTTTGATTTAAAAAAAAGTACTCCTGTTGTTATACAGTATTTATGTTTACATTTTATTGTTACTTGAACAGCTGAGCATTAAATCATGAACCAGGTGAAGAAACCTGTTTATTATTTATTCATTTGATTTTGCAACTGTTCACTGAAATAGCCGGTTTCTATGAAACTACATGTGACATGTCATATTTGGCTTTGACTTTGACTGAACATTTGCTCTCACTTTGCGGAAAAAATATCGGGATATATATCGTATATCGATATTCAGCCAAAATATATCGGGATATGACTTTTGGTCCATATCGCCCAGCCCTAACAGACGCTGTTTATTAACAGTGATAAGTAGAAATAAATAGACATAAATAGGCAACGTAAAGTAACCTAGATAACTAACGTCAACTAGCTAACGTCAACGTTAGGTAGCCGCTAGCTAACGCTAGCTAGAAGGGTTTGTGGTGACTTTGCCTGGAACGCTACCAAGTCATGAGTCGCAACTTGAAGTCGTAACTTATGGGCTAAAAACTGTCTGGAACGCAGCATTAGCCCTTTGCGATAATATACACATTGGACAACTTCCGCTTTTCAAATAAGATGTTAAAGTTTATATATAAAGAACAAAAAAAATAAGATTATTGGATTATATTTTCAAGAAATAACGAAAATTTTTACTGTATACATTTGAACTGGAGGTGAAACACTTTATTCCATAGTTCCAGACAATGACTGAGTACAGTGTATCACTTACTACACCCATACTGAAAATCAAACATTTTTACTGTATAAATATGGAGATTTTTGGACTTTCCTTCCAAAAATCTCCAAAATCATACAGTAACATTTTTGGATTTTCAGTATGGGCGTAGTAAGTGATGCCCTGTACTCAATCTGGGCCGTTTGATTGCATTTACCACACGTGCCGCTATAAGAGCGCACTACAATTTCAGCGTCGGCTGATTTGACCGTGGTCTTAAACCCAAGACCTACAGACCGAAAATAACCTATATAACGTTACGGTTGATGTTCAATAAGTGAGGCGTTCACTAGGCCAGAGTATAGTCAAATCTGAGTACAAGTAGAGTCAGTTCAGATTTGCAACCATACACAGTAGTAGTATGCTACGCCTAGTAGTAGTAGTAGTAGTGTATTTTAGAAGGCTAAAATCCAACAAATATATTATAAAATAGAGTAGGTCAATGTCATACTAAATGTAACAGTATAGCCTATGACAAACACTTGATATCAGCAACAACAACATCCAAATTACCAAACATGCAACCAACAAACCTGCTTTCAGTCACACCATTAATGAGATTAGCTAGCTAGCTTACTTAGGTTAATGTCCACGAGCTTTTCCTCTTGCAGTCTCCACACATATCACGCAAAATATGCTAGTCACGTTACAGGTAGGCCTACGTACATTCTAGTTTGTTCATCCAAATTTTCCACTTTTATTCCTGCTGGTAGAAATATAATTTGCTCTTTACTGAGTTTGTTTTTCGAGTTACCAATTAATCATGGCTTTATGCTAGCTAATTGTTGTGTCCAAAAAAACTTACCTGCTGCCTCGCGCTCTGTTAATTAGCCACGTCATGCGCAGGGCGTGGCCATATTAGAAATTCTTTCTATAGTAATGTATTTACAGCATACTGCCAACAATACAGTGTCTATACTATAGACACTGTATTAGACTCTATAGGAAAATCACCTAGCCAATTATTCATTTGTTTGTATCTTGTCTAAAAGTAGTCACATTTAAATACATTGAGTCTAAATATACTGGAAAGTGTTAAGGGCCACTGTTAAAAAAAATTTAGTAAAAAGCCACATTCCTTTAAGAATAAAGTCATATTACAAGATTGAAGTCATGATATTATGAGGATAAAGTCACAGTAGTACAAGACAGTTCATGTACTGTACAGTTACTATTACACTGACTTTATTCTTGTTAGATTGTGTTACTCCTGACAGTAGCCCTAATGCTCTGCCTTAGGAATCATATACCAAAAACACACCATGTATACATTTTTAGTTGTAGAATGTAAACTCCCATCTAGTTGCTACGTAACCCCCCGAATTCACAGGAAAAATATGGATTACATGATAGTGTCCTCACTTGTAGCTACAGTCATGCGATGCCAGGTGGAGCAGATCTGGGAAATGATTGTCATGAGTCAGGAACAAAAACATGGCCAGGACAGACATCTAAGATAATAATATGGAACCACAATTCCTTTTCAGTTTGACAGTCAAAGAAGTGACTGCATTGATTCTGAATAAAGCTAAAGTTTTGTAATTATCTGAAGAAAGGATTTCCGAGGAGACATTTCTGTTGAATTTGTTTGCTTGCAATCATCACTCCTTCAATCAAATAGATGCCCCAGGGTTAAAATCTCCTTATCTTCTCAAACCTTAAATCCTCTATCTGAGTATACAAGCTCAAAAGCAATGTTGGAGTGTATTGGAGCCAGGGAAGACTTGTTTAGATAGATATGATGTTATTATCCATAACAATTCATTTTCCTGTGGGATGGGTCTCCAGACAAAAGTGATTGAGACAGGAAAACTATATTAACGTATATAGTGTGTAGGTTGAAGTTCAAATTTAGATTTGTGTCAGCCTGGAGTCCTGTTCGATACTTGTTTAGTAAGCCCTTAGTATGTAGTGGTGATGGTGGAGCTGAGGCTACACCTGGGCATTCATTACCTGAAATTCCGATCCACATACAGAACGCCACAGAGTGAATAAGTCATTACACTAGGAGACAAAAGGACGTCCAAGAATGACATCTTTGACCCACCAGAAATATCTTGAAACTGCAAGTCTGATTGCACTTATTCAAACTCTTTATTGTTCAATCAAGTTATTTGTTTCAGAAAAAGTCAATACATTATTTGAACAGTAAGTAACTTACAACCAAAAAACATTCCAGACATGTACTAAAAAACAATATCATTTTTTTTATAATAATCTTTACAGTGATCCCATAGTAAACTAACACAAAATGTGTTAATGCTGTCACTGTGCAGGTTGACTTTGCTGTTTAGTTCCCGAGTTTGTTGCACTGACAATCCTGATAAGATAATATTGGTTCTAGTTGGGGGATGGGACAGGTCTCCTGAACACACCAAGGATGATTAGGAATATCGTTGGAGCTGCAACCACGGCAACCGCAGTGGAGAACTGTGGGAAATAGCATGACCAAAATGTCAGCAAGATGTTACATCACAATAATGACTCTGTACTTTGGCCAGTGGTGGAAAGGAACTATGTACCTTTCCTAAAGTACTGTACTTACAGTAAGTACAATTTTAGAGGTACTTGTATTTTAGTATTTCCATTTGACGCTACTTTATATTTCTATTCCACCACATTTCATAGGGAAATATTGTGTTATTGTACTACATTATCTGACAGCCATAGTGACTACTGAGAGTTTCTTTAATATTATTCCTTTTTTCTACAATCAAGTTATGAGTTGGATGCATTGTTATAAATTAAAGTGCCCAACGATACATTATATAAAGAGAGGAAATATAATAGTGACCAGCTACAAAATAAATTGATACATTAACTATCAGCAGGTAAATGTTACAGATTATTGAGTTAATATTTGGGAGTTTACACTAGAAATAAATTATGATAATAATATTAATAATTATCAGCAAGGTACATTTTCATATAGAACATTTTATTACAAGTTAATTTATTGATCTTTGTATTAAAATGCATGTGCAAACCACAACTAAAATGCTACATATTAATGCACCAAAATGATAATACAATAATATAATTGAAATGATTAAAAAACATGTTGACTAATTAGTAATTTCACTTTTGATACTTTATGTTTCGCTGATAATACTGATGATGTACTTTTACTTGGGTAAATATTTAGTTGCTAACTTTTACAAATGTAGCTTGAGGATATGCCACTAACCTTAATAGCAGCACTATAGTCCTTTTGGAATGACTGAAGATACACATTGAAGAGGGCGAGGCTGCAAGGCAAGTATGAATCTGTATCTTCTGAGTCTCTGCATCTTTGGAAGAGAATATAGAATTATTTTTCTTTCAGATTTCTGTTGAAAACAGTATACTGCACTGCACTTACACAACTGGCGTATACATACACATACAATTCATACACACCTTTTGTACAAAGTGCTTAGGAGCAAACTGTTGTCGGCCAGGTACAGCTCTGAAAGGCCAAGTTTAATCAAGACTGACAGCGGCAGCTTGTAACCCTCCTCAGCAAGGAGGCCAAGGTTGTACCATCCCTGTGGAAGATGAGTATGGCTTACACACACACGCTCAATTTTGAATACAAAACAACCTTGAAAAATAAACACACACAGAAAAAAATCTATTTAAAAGAAGCAGACCTGTGGCTCGTTCCTTACTGCTGCCAGTGTGTACATTTCTGCTGAAGAAAACCGCCCGTCACCCTGTCCCTCGTACAACAGGTCACCCATCCTAATCAAGGCTGGAGAGGCAGTGGAATAAGAGGTCAAAAATAGGGTTTAAAGTATGAATGTTCCTACTCAAGTTTCCAAATATTGAAGTCCCAAAAGATAGTTATTTACCATAAGTGTCAGGATTTTGACTTTGGATTGTAAGGTTGTAATATCTCCACATACAGTTTGATGCAAAAGCAGGATCCAGAAAACCTAACTTGGGGCATACAGAGTAAAAATGTCATTTTGACAAAAATGATTAAAATCATGACTCTATAAATAATATAGATATAACTCACCATATGGTGATCACATAGATATGCCACATTGAATTGGGCAGGTGAATACCCGGACTCAGCAGCCATCATGTAATATAACAGTGAGCTGAACCTGTTGAAAAGCTAGAATGTTAATTTGCTGCTACTGCAATCAAGTTGCCTGATCAGGATCATGGCAAGTGTGAATAGAAAAAAAAAGATTACATGTCACTCTTGAGATATGAATCCAAGGCCTTCCGCAAGACGCTGCCCAGGTATCCATTGTGCTCAGCTGCCCACTTTACCCACCTGCAGTCAAGTTAAAAAGACACTTCAGTCACAGCATAAGGACAAATAATATATGTAAAGTGGAATATATAAAAGGGTGAGTAGCTAACAAAACAGCATCTGATGGGTGTCTGTTGACTCGGCCAGGTATCCCAGTGGTCCAGATGCTAGCGAGGTGAATTGCTCCCCTGATGTGCCCTCTCTCTGCAGACTTCAGGTAGTACTGATAGGCCATAAACTGTCAGAAAGACAAATGATTTACCAGTCTGCAAGCATACCAGCAGATGATCACAGAAAGCATTCATACTTGAGCTAACCTGGTCAGCAGCTTTTCCTGGATACAGACCCTGTGAGTACATGACACCGAGATTGAAAGCAGCTTCTGGACACTCAAGGAGATCAGCCTTCTCCCACAGCTGCACTGCCTGCTCGTAGTCCTGCTCAAAGTGCTCATAGTACCAGGCCAGGGCATTGATTGCAGGAACAAAATTCTGTGGGACAGAATATTGTAAGAAGCAATATAGGGAGTGCTAACTTTAAAAGGCTTTTTGCAACAATAAGTGGAATCCTAATGTTACAGTATTGATAAAGAGTAATAAAGTAAGTAATTCACATTTAATCATACAAAACCTTGTCCATTGCTTTCTTCAGAAAAGTGAGAGCTTTTGGGATGTCCTTTTCAACACCATGCCCCTACAGAGAAACACATCAAAATGTCATAATAAAAGCTAATACTTAATGATACAACCTAAGAAAGGAGTAGTCGACGATATAAATGGTCATGTTTCTCATTGTACAGCAGGTGTAGTTCTCACCTGCAGTAAGACTATTCCATAGTCATACATTGACACCGGTTCCTCCCACTGGACAGCTCCCCTTTCGTAGTGTCTCGCAGCCTTCTGGATGTCTGGAGTCACTCCCTGCTGACCCCAGTACAGCATGCGGGCGACTGCTTGCTGCAAAATAGTTGCTGAGTTATTACAAAAATTAGACATCCTTACCTTGTTTAAGTGTCTGTGGCCATTTTCTTTTACTCTGAAATGTGCGCTTTAAGAAACAAACCTACATACTTTTTTTTTTTGAAGATATTTTTAGGCCTTTATTCGACAGGACAGCTGAAGACATGAAAGGGGAGAGAGGGGGTATAACATGCAGCAAAGGGCCACAGGTCGGAGTTGAACCCGGCCCCGCTGCATCAAGGAGTAAACCTCTATATATGGGCCTATATATGGGCGCCCGCTCTACCAACTGGGCTATCCGGGGGCCCACAAACCTACATACTTGTTTCCATTTTCATCACACATTGTTTAATCTGACTTTCTTTGCTTGTGATAGAACAGGGTACCTCGGCTTCAGCTGCTCCTCTGCGTGCCTGCAGTTTCAGCCATTGGAAGATATGATGATGTTCACTGGTCTGGAGATTCAACACCTCGTCATTGTTTAAGTAAACAGCCTCAACAAATGTCTAAAAAAAAAAAAAAAGGAAAAAGAGAAAACCCAAATAAAAGTCAATGGATTGTCTTTTCTTTTGTATTCCTACGTCCTTAGAAGTCCAGAAATGCAGCTCTGTGCTTTGAATAAACCAATAAAACATGAGCCACTTTTGAGCACTGTAATATCACCAAATGTATCATACTGTTATCTGTCTTGGTATGGAAAGCAGTGACAAAGGTATTGTTGATGATGGAAATGGAAAAAACTATAGCCACAGAAAGGAGAGCAGAAAATATATTACAATATCACATATCAGATCATATGCTGTAATAAGCCCACAGCTTGTCCTCCCAGCCTCTGCATTACAAGTACTGTATGTCTGACACTGTTAGACATGACAGAATATATTGTACAAATGCTATTCTCTGATAAGTTGTGTTAGATTTTTTTTTTTACAAATATGTTTATGATAATGTAGAAAATGCCATTACTTATGATGAATATTAGGCAAGAAAACGTTAACATTGAATCACATAAACATAGATTAAAAATGATAAGCTTTTTAATATAGTAGAAATGTATTATATATATATATATATATATATATATATATATATATATATATATATAAAAAAAAACGAGATATGCGAAACGAGGACACCAATGCATCCGGTTACAAACACATACATTACCTGCTCTGGTGTGGGATTGTGACGGTCTAAAGTTGTCTGTTTAGCAATGTTTGCATAATATGCATAGGCCAGGTCTGGGTCTGTGGGGAGGCCTTGGAGACCCTGGTGGTGCAGGTGCCCAAGGTGCAGAAGTGCTAATCGATCATCCTTTTGGGCTGCCAGCAGGGCCAGGAGCCAAGCCTGTCCCAAACACAAGGGCATGGGAGACTATAAAAAAAAAAGTACACCACAGGCAGAGTTCTACTTTATCTGAGCCAGTAGCTCACACCTTATTGGGCTGTTCCTTGACTCCCAGGCCAGCGCTGTAGAGCACTGAGGACATGTGTAGAGCTCGGTTATTAGCCAAGCAGCCAGCTTGGAGCAGCAGTGGTAATATTCTGCTGACCACACCAGTGCTGCTTGCTCTGCTCAGTTTATGAAGTGATAAGGAGTACAGCGCTCGGCCCACAGCTAGCAGCCTAGCTCTTCTTTCTCCTGCAAGTCATGAATTGATTTCAGTGCTTTATGTTAGATAACGCATTGATATAATCAGTCAATGATAAGTAGAATATAATGTTTACTCAGCCCAGTAACAAGCAAATCGGTCAGTCGTTACAAACTCATGCTGTGCAGCCAAACTTTGTTCAAACCCACAGATCTTATTTTAAGTTTTAAAGGAGAATTTTCCAAAGATGCCAAATGTGTGAATTCTGGGAAATGTGTATACAATGATGCACAACACATCTACAATATT
This sequence comes from Perca flavescens, assembly GCF_004354835.1. Lineage (NCBI taxonomy): Eukaryota > Metazoa > Chordata > Actinopteri > Perciformes > Percidae > Perca > Perca flavescens. The sequence continues at coordinate 2,128,127 of NC_041333.1, forward strand.
TCCAATTGATGGAATGTGTTTGACTATTTCATTCAGAGTAAACATCAAATGGGTTCAATTTAGAGCTGCAACGAGCTTATAATATACTGTCCATGCATTAACACTGTCAAACTGTGTAGGGTGATTTTTCCAACCTTAAATAGAATTGATATATATATATATATATATATATATAAAAATACTAATATATGCACAGCCTCACCAGGAAGCTTCCTATCTTTGTACAGTATTTGTCAAAAGGATAAAACACAACAAAGCCCAAAAGCTTATGTCTCTTATGGTTGGTAGCGGTAGCAGTTAATTAGGTGTTAAGAAAATACGAAATGCAAACTATATTAAGCCCTGTATTTGAAATCCTACTAGAGTAAACAAATAATACCAGTGGAACATACTTAATTGTCTAAATTGTTTAAGTATTCATTGTAAAAGATGGTTCTCTTTCTCAGTGTTAAATAATTACTAAAAAGCTTAATCCGCAGAGTAATGTTAACAATGACCTTTGTACTCGAGTTTGTTACCTCCATCTCTGGATATTTTGTACCAGTGAAGTCTATCTCTTACCATGTTTGAAAGCCAATAACTTGGCCAGTTTTGCCGCTTGTCTTCTATGAGGGACAGTCACCTCCCACAGCTCACACTGTGACTTTGATGGTAGTCTGTCCTTTTTCATCCACTCATGGAACGCATCGAAACAGATCTCTGAAAAAATATCACAGTAGACAGCTTCTTTGCATTTTCAGTAGCTCTGCAGAGGGCTCTTGAGAATATTTCAGGTACAGTAACATTAGCACCATCTGGTGGATATATAAACCTACTACCAGACTCTGTCTCCTGTTTGGCCTTGAAAGAATAGCCACTGATTTTAATATTCATCTCGAGATGAAATTCTTGACAGGTCTGCAGCCATCCAGTCAGGTTCACGTTCCTGATAACATCTGGAATTACAACTTCAGGCTGGAGAAGAGGAAAAACATCAGACTCAAATGATCGACAGAGACAATAACTGTGGGCAGGTGCAGTATAATTACCATGCTGTGAGATGATATCCTGTTGCGGTAGTAAACCAATGGCCCAAAATAACCTTCCACACCTCGTATGAATTTCCCTCCACCAATCACAAAGTATCCCTCTGTGTCATCCAGCTTCACATTATGCCTCATCCTGTAAGACACAACATGTTGACAACAGATAGGCAGAATACTAAGTGCATTTTTTTTTCTGATTTTAATATATTTGAATCACTGTTACGTCAGATATAGACTTACATATGTTCTATTGAATGAAGGCTTCTCTGCTCCTTATCCACGCACACCATGGAGACAGTCACCTGAGACGCACGCACAACAAAGGCCACATTATTTTTCATTATTACCATTATTTACATAATAGGGCATCTTATGCGAACAAGAGACGACTCACCATTCTACCCTGCAACATCACACTGATTTGGCACCACTCACTTAAAGGCACCTTGAATGGGGAAACCAATGCAGAGGATTCCCCAGACTTGCCATCCATCTGGACGTGTAGCTGCCCTATACATATCAAGCAATGGCTCATGTAAGTTCAGATAAAGACACTGTGTAGTTGCATATTGGGAATACCTGAAAGGTGAGATTCATTTCTTAACCATACCTGATTTTTTGATTAACAGTGTTGGTGTGATATAGTTATTATGGGGGTCTATATGGTAAAACACACCACACAGGTTGTCCTGGCAGCGTCTGGTCACAAACATCCAGATGGAGAACATACACCTGGCAAAAACACAAAGCCATTGGTTAACTATCCTTAAATAAAATTGTCATTACCAGAATAGAAAGCTAAGTTATATGTGGTGTGACTTTTGTTGTCTTACCATGGAAAGGAGATGGCTTTAACACGAGAATACTCCAGAACCTCATTGCCATAAGGGTCCAGTGTCTTTGTGATACCAAAGCTTTCTCCAGTTGAAGCATACATTGTAGACAGCAAATGCACCGTTTCTGAATAACATGAAGTGTTTTGGTTGAGATTTTGAAAGACTACAATTTTTTTTAATCACATAATAATACATCAAGTACAGTATGACATTAAGTTTTGACAAATCCTAAACTCATTCATCCGTGTAGGGTTTTTCTGGGTGTGATGTTCTCTGATTCTTAAATGTTGACAAGAAATTTGAGATTTTTCAAAGCTCCCCTTAAGGTGCCTTTGTCCACATGTACAGTTTATTGCAGTTTTAAGCTCACTTCTCAAACCTTACCTTGCTCCAAAGGGCAATGTTTCTTTGAAAACTGTTGAGTTAATTGCAGCATTTGTGTACTCCAGGTAACGCACAGTTGATGCTGTTTTACAGGTCGACTTAAAAAAGGTTTAGGCTGCAAAGTTGCCACATCCTGAGCAGCAACAGGCCTCTCAAATCCACTGTACCTGACTGTCGCTAGGAGGATGCAACTCAGCACCCACTGGGAGTCTGAAATAATCCCATCAGCTTGATACACCAACCAATCCGGCAGGATCAGCTCCAGAGTCATTATTTTAGGGTTACCAGGGACGCAGCTCCACTGTTTCAGCAGGAGTGTGGAAGTGATGCCAGTTTCAAAAGATACAATACAGTCCAGTTGTACTGTAGCAGGTTCATCACAACAGTAAAGTATTTCCAAAAGATGGTCAGGCAGAGGCTCCTCTGGAGGATTCAGGAGTGTCACCTCGTCTAAACCCCAAATGATCTGTGTGGAGCAGAATGTACGCACATAGTTGCTAATGAAATCTGTTGAAAGCACAAAGGACAAGTGTATTACAAATCATGAAGGAAAACCTGCTCCTACCTGCATGCTGAGCCCAAACACACAGAGGCATCTGTACAGTGTATGGAAATCCATGGTTTATAAAGTGCTTTCATTAATCTCTCCATTAAAGATTACAGAGCTGCGAAGAAACAAGAAACCTCCAGATCCGGACCTCATCCTGCTTCACCTCACTTATGTTGAAACCTAGGTCAATATTTAACAGCAAATAGTCCCACCCTGATTGCTATATACACAGTGCAGTTAGGGTGGAGTTTTGTGGACTGGGTTTCACACCTATACTAAACATACACCCAAAGGTTAACTAATATTATTCATCTATTATGCTGAATCGGCATTTAGATTCAGATCATTTGATTTGGGGCAAATTTGCTAAGTACACTGCCATCTTTGAGAAATTATATTTAAGAGAAGACATTTGTTTAATTCTACAGATGAGAAAGTGTTGTGCAGCATGTGGTGTAATGTCTATGACAAATGAGCTTATTCTTCATTCAAAATAGTTTATTGCTATCATGCAGTTGTGCCATAAAAGTTTAGACTGTCACAGAAGATGCAAAATTATCATTTTCTCTGTACAAATATACTGTGTTTAGAAATATTAGCTCAAAACAAAAAGGGACAGAAAAGTAGGGATGGGGAGTACAGAGCTTAAGCTGATCCACTCTATAAACCCAATATAGGTTTTGTTACAGCAGTTGACATGCATCAACATTACAATGCATTATACTGGGAGCAGACAGACGCACACACGCACACATACATACAGATGGCATAATCCATTACAGCTCTGTCGTGCAAAAAAAGGTACAAATGACTCTTTAAAAAAGTACCAGTAGGAAATTGTTTTTTTAAAGCTGGTTTCTAAAATAAAATATTCAAACGTGTCTTTTACATCCAAACCACCGGTTACATTATGAGGCTGGGGGAGGCCGACTGTCTTTTGCAGCACTTTTTGGTTGCTCATTGGTCAGGAACACCCTAAGTGTACTGGCGTCCTTACTACTTTAGCAATCACCTACAACTACGGATGCATAGTTTTGTGCTCATATGAAGCTGTCGGTATTAAAACTGGCACAACATTCTTTGATGTGGTAATCGGAGAATAGTAATTATCTGTAGCAAGTGTAAACATACTGTACTGACGATACCGTTACAGAAACAATACCCTTGGACAATCGGCGTTTAAGCTCAGGATATACATCACACACTGTGTATATGTGGTTTTGTGTTCTGTGTAAAAGGGGCTTACAAGGCCAAACACACTACAAATACAAAGGCCTCTGACAGAAATAGCGATTTGACACTTGAACCGCGATTGGTCTTCTGCTTTCATAACTTGAGAGAAATCTTCCATAAAAAGGTGGATTACAAAGTGGTTACAACTTGAACATTTCTATCTTGCACAGAGCAAATGAGGTTTGCCTTGTAAATAGCCCTTACCAGCACCCATCTCACACGGACAAACTGCTGTGAAGTTTTCATCGTCCACCTATAGTCCCTAAAACAAAAATAAAACAGCCGGAGCAAAATTCAAGTTACTCGCATCCTGTTCATTAAATTAACACTTGTGTATGTGGTTCAACGTTTTGGCATCGTTTAAAAGCTGGACTTTTGAGCAAAGCACTTCTCTCTCACCCTCTCACGCACCCAACAACTAAACACTAAAACCAAAGCAAAAGGTCTAATGCTGCAATTTGATGGTCCTTTTGTAACTTATTACAGAGAGATTTACGGCTTGTTCAACTCTCTTTTGGATGACATCCAAGGTTGCAAAGTATTATCGAGCATTTTAAAACCACACCAAGTACTATTGCTGTGCTCAATGGCACTTAACACATTTTTTTATTTATTTTTTTTAACAGACAAAAGTGAAATTTCAGTGGCTAATACTAAATGGAACTCCGAGCCTTCTAGTACTACTCCTCTGTTTGAGGATCTTCTGAATGTGTCATTTGCTCTGCCAAGAAGAAGAAAACAAAAGACAGAAAAAACATGTAACCATCAATAAAAAAAAAAGTACTCAGTGAGTACGCATTCACTTTGGATTTGTAGGCTAGGTGGTTAGGTAGTAATAAAAGAAACATCAAGTGTTGTCTAAGAAGTTTAAACGACAAGAACCAAGCAAACACTAAGAGCATTCGAGTATCAGACAAACAAAAGTGAAGACATGCTAAATGTTATAGATTGTAGAACAAGAAAGAAAAAAACAACTGGGAAACACATTTGCCTTTGAGACTTGCACAAATTTCTGCTGAATAAATAATACTTTACAATCCAATTTAAAAACCTACCCGTTCCCCACATATTTAACATACCAACCAAATAAGCAGATAAAACTGAACAGCTGGTTGCTCCCACAGTTTCCTAGAGTAGGTGATGTACCTACAAAAAGATACAACGGCAACAAATTGTGCCATCATTTGACCATTAATGAACCCATAAAACATTGAACCGTTTTTTTTTTTTTTCCAAAAACAGACCAGAGGAATACAGTCAAACAGCTTTGCTAGCCTGTAGTTCGTGTAGCCCTTATTTCTTCTGTTTCTTGAAGATCTTGAAGGTGTGTTTCTTGCGGCTGGCAGTGGAATCTGTGTCTTCTCCCGTAGAGCCGCTGTCCTCCTCCAGCGGGCTCTTCTTGGAAGACAGCTGTGGGATGCGGCTGTTGCCCTTTGCCCCCGCTGCCCCCGGTTGTCCTCCTGTAGGCGACGGTGTGTCAGGTTCGGTGGAGTTGGGGCTGAAGGAGCGGGACGACTCTGACAGACTGTTGATCTCTCCCAGGCTGGGAGACTGCTCTATGCCGTACACCTTCTTCATTAGTATGGGGCTGTCAGGGACAGGCTCTGCAGGACTGACCTCATGAATGCGGTTCCCTCCGTTGGGGGTGTGAGCATGCAGAGAGACCGTGTCATCTCCACGCCCAGATATGCCGTGCATGAGAGAGGTGGGCTTGATTAGGTGGCCTTTGGAGCTGTAGGCAGATAGCCGATCACCAACTTGGGAGAGAGACAGGGAGGAGTCAGAGTCAGAGCGATTTAGGTCTCTGTGGAGGAAAAAAAAAAAAAAAAAAAAACACAAGTTAGAGGAAATAAAGAAAAAAAGAAAAAAAAAGTTTAAGGGTGAAGCCTTGCATGCTGGGGTTTGTCTACACTATGCTTGCAAAGCCATGGATACACACTGGGCACAGCCTGGACACTGGGACTCCACACTTGTTAGTTGGGCAGACTAAGAACAGGAACACAGAGGTTGAAAAAGAGTAAATGCATGGATTTTGTAATGCCTCATCAGGTGCAATGACAAGAAAGCTAAATAAAAGACAAATCAAACCAGAAGAAAGCATAACAAAACAAAATGGACTTAAAGGAAAAAAGATGGACAGATGAAGATACCTCTGCTATGATGCATTGATTAAAAGATGAAAGGACACCAGGTGGTAAAAAACTAATCCACGCACATGCGACGTGTGTTGAGAATTGGAAAGAGACGGGTACCCGAAGATGTCGCTGCACGAGGGGTGTGCTTTGGATACATCGGAGGTGAAATCAGGAATGGGGTCCATGGGCTGAAAAGAGGCATGATATATATGGGAGGAATGAGGAGCTACAATGCTGCCCATGGAGCTGGCTAAGCAGGAGGAAGAGGAGGACTGGGAATGAGGGTTTAGGTTGGAGGTACAGATGATGGAGGGGTGAGACACAGCCGAGGAAAGAGGAGGCAGAGGGAGACAATCGAGCTGGCCAAACGACTGGCTGCGCGACTGTCTGAAAGTAGCCCTAGACCTGGAAGGATATAGGGTTCCCTCTCCCTGCTGCTCCGCCAACAGGCAACTCTCTACCAACCTCTGGGAGCCCATGGCCAGCTGGGGGTCAATGTGGCGTTGGCGCAGGGACATCATACTGGGAGCTGTGGGCATAAAACAGCAGCATTATCAACAACCACTTGTGAAATAAAGTCTGACGGTCAAGGGGAGACTGACTGGGAGATTAGTGGAAAGATACTCAGGTGCAGGGATACATTTTTCTCGACTTAAAAGTTGGAAAATGATTACATCTCCAAGATGAACCCCATTCACTGATTTACCATTATAACATCCCAACATCACGATTTTCTCTCTCTTTCTCCTCAAGGAAAAATATTAAATTAAACAAAAAGGAGAACACAGTGACTTATAGATAAAGATATATCGTTTAAATGAATAAAAGACAAAAATATTAGCCCATTTATGAGAGGAAGTGCCCATTTACAATAAAAGTATGTGGCAAATCACTATGGGAAGAAAGCAGGGGGGTTGGGGACAAGATTTAGAGGAGGGGGTAAATGTGGCAAGCAAGCAACTAAGGCGGGGGCAGATCAACGCAGCATGGAGTAGTTTCTCTTTCAGCTGTGTCCATCTGCAGCGTACTGTCCCAATTAAAACACATTACAGCTGTATGGCTTTGAGTCAAGGGAAGGGACAGGGATGTCAAACTGAGGACTGAACTGGGGCATGAATAAATGGCCAACCAGGATATTTCCATATGTGCTGAGAGTCTGAACTGATGGACCACAGGTCGCTGGCTCGCCGTTCCAGCAGTCGGGTGCCATCTGTAGTTAGCCCAGTGACACAGCAGTGGAAGCCAAATGCCAGAAAGGTGGTGGAGGGAGAGAGGGGAGTGAGATACGGAGTGCAATTAATGTGGAATAAAAAGACTTACTCACTATTGTGGTCGGAATAGGATTCTGCAGAACAAGTTTCGCCTGCAGTTAGTCAAACCCAAACTTAACGTGCGTCAAGTTTTGCCATAATATTAAGTCAAATATAGAGCACATAACAACATGGCTAGACAGCATTATGATCAGCAGAATGTTGTTTTTCTTGATGAGATAAAGAGGTGTTTACCCAAAATGAAAATAGTTTTTGTTCATAAAGATTTTGTAAAAATGATGGGTAGCTTGTGTGTGTTTTTTTCCGCTAATATTCAACCTAGATAAGAATTTAAATTGGGCAATAACTGCATTTATTATGCTTCCTTTGGTTGCAGTTTTTTGACCCAAATTTTATTTAAAAAAAAGGTGTTTAGCATATATATGGACACGACCACTACAAACAGATCAGCACAAAAACTTGCTCTCATGAAGAGGTATATTTTTCTTGACATTTCAATTTCCAGAGAAAAGGCACAAGATTCAGTTCAGTCTCCATTATCGACTGAGTCTTTTACCAAAAATGAGAACAATCAACAAAGGCATTCAACTGGAACTGTGTGTGAAAGAACAAGACAATTATGTGAATTTACATGATACACATTATACAAATGTAAAACAACACTCATTCAAATCATAGACATGTGTGACCCTCACTACCCTCCATCACCAGGGAGGCCGTATGGACAAATTCAGGTAATTATAAGTGTATAATGTTATAATTGTAACATAAAAGGTCCAAATTCTCATGTGGTCTGATTTTTGGATTTTCCCAGCAGCGCCTTGGAGTGTTTAGGGGTTTGTTTGCTAATCCCCACAGAATGGCCGAGAGACTCGGATGAACTCTTACATTGCAGAGTTCCAGGCACGAAATCCTCATCCAAGTCGTCCATGTCCTCAGACATGATGAAGTGCTGAGGTGTAGCTCTGCCACCCATGAAGCTGGGATCAAGGTTGAGGGATGAGGTGAGAGATGGAAGGCCTGGGTTATTAACGATGGTAAAACCTGTGAGGATCTCTATCTGCTGCCAACGATGAAGCCTCTCCCGCAGAGCAGCCGTCACCTCACCCAGGCCTTGTCTGTGAAAGATGAGGAGAAATAAGGAGATGAGAAATAAGTCCAGAGGTGAAGTAACTTAACATCACTTTATCAAGAGACATATTTTAACAATCTAAGTGCACAACGTGAAGCGCCTGGCGCAGGTGCGTTTAGGGTGTGTCCAAATCCACTTTTGCTAGTTTGACGGTGGAAAAAAAGGGTCCGTGCGCCGGGCGCCTGGTTCTAAAGGGTTGTACTTAGTGTCTTCATTAATTCATAGCTGTGTTTTGGGCGTAACATGCAATAAACCAAATCGGTGTCATCTCCCATTCCCTTTAAAAGCCAGGCGCGTTTGGACCATGGCGCATTGCTATTATGATGGAGGATTTGCACCATAATATTTGTGTATTATTATTATTATAGTAATGTATTATATATTTGTAATCTTTTGCATGTTTGTGTGCTGCTGCACTTCCCTGTGTGTGTGTAACAAGCATAGTGTGCACGAGCCTAGGAGTATTTCACTAATGTGCTGTTAAAATAACAATGAAATGGTGTGTTATTGACTTGAGGCCAGGTTTTTGTTGGTCAATGGCGCGATCACTTCCCGCTGCCTCAAGATAGCAATACGCCCAGAATGCACCTGAACACACCTCCCTGTAAGACCAGCACGCCCATGGGCCAAACATGGGCCCAATATTCCAAATGAAAAAAAAGTACATTTCTTTGCTAATCTGATAGACGGAAACATGTTAACACCCACATTGCCTATTTGGGATCCTATACGCCAAAATAAAAAATAAAAAAAAGAACAAAAAAAAAGCAATCAGGAGAGCAAGAGCTGATCAAGTGGGCTTAGGTGGACTGAAATGATTCCTTGAGTAACTTGATTACTAAAAATTGAGCTTCCTTTAATCCTACAACTGTACAGAGCCCACTGTGTTTTGCACAGATTATTATTACTGTCACAAACACGTTCACAGACCACAATTGTGCACAATGAAGAAAAAAAAGTTGCAGATTGCAAAATGGAAGAAGAGAGAAAATAGCAAGGGGTGAAGAAAAGCGACAGGCCAGAGAGAACAACAGAAAGTGTCAAAAATTTTGAATCATTTCAAGCTGAAACAAAACCAAAACTCTGTACAGTGCGTCTATTGTAAAACACAGTAGGACTACATCAATGCCTCAGCATCTCAGCAGAAAGCATCCAGTCTAACATTATGCACCCAGTCGACGGAGTGGACCCAACACAATGTAACGTTAACGTAAATCAATAGGACTGCTCCATGAGAGGAGAGCGGCGAGCTGACACACTGCGGTGACACAGAGCTGGTTAGCAGATTGGGTTAGTTGTTCATTTTAAGAGTCCAGTCTTTATTTGTCTTTTGTATATTTACTAGTATTTATTTTATGATTCCTCAATTAATTGATGAAATAATTGGTAGAATACTCGACTACTAATATAGTTGATTCCTGCAGCCCTATTTAAAATGATGTCCAGAACGAGGAGTCAATTTACAGCGAACAGTAAATCATTTATTCCCCTCCTCTTCCTGTAATGTTAATCCTGTCCCAATGGGGCTTAAATCACTTGTTATTTTTAAAAATGAAAATGCTGTTAAGTTTTCTAAAACTTTATGAGAAGTATTACACAATTAAAATGTCTGACTTACTTTGCTGCCAGTATTTTGTGGTCCACGTCATCCAGAGAGGAGCTGTGAGCCACATGGAAAGTCCCAAAGAGAGTGTTCCTCTTTTTCTTTATCTTCTCTGCCTGTGAAAATGAATGACCAAACATTTATCTCTGCTGTATTGACATTATTCACACACTATGTTAAAGCCAAATCTTGTCCAACAACAGTCCAACTAATATTCAAAAACATGAATAGCAGTCTCACAAGACCGTAACCAAGATGACTTAATGAGGCTGCTTTCATTTTTACTGTAAACATTTTATTGCATTAAAAACTGTTTCAGGTTCAGATATTATGGCCAGGCTAGTCTCAAATGTTAGGTCTCTGGTGACTTTGTAAAATGGTTGCTTTGGAATATAATTTATGGGTTTATAACAACTTGTCCTACAATCAAATCAAGGCAATACAATCAACGGCATGGCATTCCCCTTTAGGTTTTTACATGCTTACCCCTTCTTTGGCCACAAGGAGCTGCCGTTCAGCATTTTGCTTCTTGATGTTGTAGTACTGCATTTCCACCTCATGGGTGAGCTGCAGCCACTTCTGGAGAGACTCTGGTGGTGACCAGCTACTGCGTGACTCTAACTCCTTCTCTGCTTTCTTCAAAGCCATGCGCACCTGTGACAAATGTCAAAAAGGAGGTGAATTAACACATGAAATCATCATACCCATTATATTATCTGCAACCAAAATGCAAGATTAGTATGTTGAAGAGCAATTTTATTTTTATTTGATTTGGTTTAATTTGTCAGGGACAACATATAGGCAATGTTACATCTCAAGTGCAACCAATGCAATATATGTGGGACTTCAAGCCATAAGCAAAATTGGAGTCCTTGATGGGCTACTTAGAAAGAAACTAAAACACTTTTACTTATTTGGTACTCATCAACAAACACAATTTGTAGAAAAAAAAGAATTCTCAATTGCTGTATGCGGTCACAAAGTGTTATTACTCACACATACAAAAGACTGACATGTCATCTCAATCTTATATACTCCAAAACTCCTAATTAAAACCATGTTTATAGTTAGGGACTGATGGATGGTAAGTAAGTGGTGACTAGCCTTGCCACAGACAAACTCAAAGAGTCTTTAAACTACACTCGATCTGATAGCCTTGCAGGTTTCCAATTTGTCACCATGTTTCTGAATGGAAGAAAAAAAAAAAAGGTGATAAAAGTGTCACTGTGATAGTCCTTCAAGCTAATGCTCATGTGTTTTACTTACTTGTGTGGGATGCGCTATGCTGGTCCTGCCAAATTCTTAATGGACAAAGACTTCAGTGGTCGATTAACTCTATAGCCAGTGTGAACCTGATAAAACTAAACAAACTGTGCAGTTGCCACCATGCCAGTACACCTTATTCAATCCGTTTCAGTGCTACTCCTCTATGCTGAACTTCAAACTCTGTTTAAATCACATTTATCACTTTGCAATCACCTGATCTAGCTCTTCTTCAGCGTATTTCTGGCGACTCAGTTCATTCTCTGTGCCCTCACGCAGCTCCCTCAGACGCTGGGCCTCCTGCTTGGCTGCATCGATCTCATCCCTCATCTTTTGCTCCAGGTTCACCTTCTCTACTTCTACTGTACGGTGCTCCTCCTGAGCGATCTGCAGCCTAAGAAGGAGAGTAGGAGAAAAACATAAAGGAACAAAGAGAAACAAATCTTTTCAATGTTTATCTTAGAAGAAAGACATCAGTGGCTGCTTAATAAGGCCAAACAAAGACACAAAGTGGTAGGTGCCAGTTTCAGTGGGCATTTTCTGTGGGCAGGTATTACGTGTAAGCATGTGAGTGCCATGTACTATGTGTGGAACGTAGGAATTGCATCAGCTATGAATCACCGGAAACAATGGCTAATAACTTATAGAAAGCAAAGAGCTGTGTCAGCTCACAATAAACGGACATCAGAAAGGCCGGGTGGAGAATGGGAACAGCTGCCACTGTGTAACTTTAGAACAGTACAGCGTGGTACCCAATGCTCCTGTAGGATCATATGTGTTGGTTTGTATGTGGGATATTCTTAGACTAGCCTCCTAAAAAAAAAGTCTACTTCTAAAAAGAGGGGCCTGTCACCCATGAAATCATTATTGTTATTCGTATCATTTATGCAGTTAGTGTAATCTTTAAAAAGACCTATTCCTCAGCATAACTATTGTGCTCAACAGGTATGTAGAAAAACAACATGAATTTAAACCATTTAAACCAAGAAATAAACAGTTTAATTTGATCTGTAAACCCAATGTGGGACTAGGCTCTCAATGAACTTTACTTGAACAGTCCTTTATCAGGCTAAGCAGTTATTGGGACTTGGGAATTCCATTGTTATATATATATATATAATACTGCGACTTATGACACAACAAAACTACAACAACAAAATCCTGCTTTTAGTCTCCAGACATAAAAAGGGCAGGAAGCAGTACTATACTTCAGTCACTAGGGTGAAGCACTCTCCTTTTGTCAGGCTCAACACAACAGCAGAGGGAACAGTGAAATGAAAGGTGATCCAGAGAGCTAGCTATGGAAAATGTGGGTGGTGGGCAGTCCCGATAATGCTTTCGACCCTGACCTCTGCTATTCTCTAGCTAAGATTCGAGAGCACTGGCAGAGCTACAATGTCCAGCGAGAAGACGCTAAATGCCGTTTCACCTGACCTGCATTGCAGGGCTCACAGGACGCAGACACAATGTCTCTGCAGACTTTACAGAAGAAGGTAAATAAAAACCTACAACGTTTTTTTATACGCTAATATTACTATAGCTGTATTTACTTCCCTAAATACCTCTCCAATACTTCCCTGAGCTAATAAAATACAGTGTGCAAAGACAAGTAACTTAATAATGGCCATCCCATGCAACATTGTTGTCCTTATTGCCAGTCCTTTTCCAGGATGTCTGTCTGCACACAACAACCCGATCCAAATGTGGGTGAATTAGCACTAGAGCTGACATGTTAAGCAGTCATGCTTAACACCATGTCCCACCAGTGAGGCAGAGGCTGGGTCAAACAGCGTTGGAAATCCAGCTCCAGTCAATGCCTCCTCCCACTGTCTCCCAACAGGGCAGCCATGGTTGGGCCAGGCTACTTGATACCACCACAGGATCTGCTCAAAGGTATGGAAAGACAGCAGCTGGCAGCAGGGATCAGGAAGAAAGGCACGGCTACAGACAGAGGACATACCTCTCTCTCTCGGCTCCAAAAACATGTACTGTATGAGATGAAGGTCTCTTCTTGCTAGCCACACTGACCTAATATAATATATAATATCCCTTCCAACAGGCACAGTGCTTGGCTTTAATACTTAACACCAACTCTGAAATGTCTGAGGATCTTAGTCGTCTACTTTAGGTAGTGGATACATAGGTTAGCTTGACTAATTTCTGCTTATCATTCTGATTCTGATTTAACAAGATTCATACACAAGCTACTGTAAATCCACAGAATGATTATATGGGTTGTTCATACTGTTCCTTATGGTCGCCTAATGGGTTATGTAACATTGGTTGGGCTGAAAATGGCCTGGTTGATATTTTATTGGCCCTTATGCATCCCTGTGTTTTGGCCCTATTTGTAACAAGAGCTTTTCTTCCAAATATGGTATGCTCATGAATATTTAGATGAGCTGCGTGCTGATTGGTTGAGCGAATCCCCAATACACACACATTAGAGACGCGACAGAATCTCATATTTCAGACACTGCAAGTTTTCGTTACCAAATTCACTTCTGAGACTTTTTTATGCGAGAAATCAACTATATAAAGCTCAAATATGGGCCGTTTTACGAAAATTGATGGCTAATTGCAAATTTGGTAAGACGTGTCGGACTTTAGGAGCTCCACAGTGCCAAAGTGGCAACCTTCTCTGACATATTTGTGAATGTCAGAGGTCTCGTTAGGAGGAGGCTAGCTAGCTCTCATTGATGGACTCCAGCTCACCGCGGGCTCTATCAATGAGACTCGCGGACGAGAGCCGTTTATTTCCCCGATTGTTTGTTAAAATAATTCAACACACATATCCATTATAAGATTAACTGGAACCTGCGGTAAGAGATTGTGGGCGTAACAAGCTAGCTGACCGCGCTCTCAATCACTCACCGGCCGGCCATTTAGCAGGAAGAGGGGAGGGAGAACAGCTGCAGGCCCTGGAGCTCTGTCAGGGCAGCGGCGTTTGGTAGTCCAGTCACCCAGAAAAGGGTAAGTTTGCGCGGGTATTGAGCACCGGGATGCCGGCCGTGACGGAGCTCAATCGTGCTCTGTGAGTCTGTGACGGAGGACAGGCAGGCCGGCGATGTAGCAACCCAGGCAGCACCGCTGAACTCTGACACACAATCGGACAAAATTTGCAATTAGCCATCCATTTTCGTAAAGCGGCCCATATTTGAGCTTTAATGGTTGATTTCTCGCATAAAAAAGTTTCAGAAGTGAATTTTGTAATGGAATAGCAGAGATCTGCGTGACATAGATTCAGAAGACTACCTGATCTCAGGTCAGTTGTGTAGCCTATGTAAATGTTGGGGCATGACCGTTCTCTTAATACATCCATGGGCGTGACAAAGGTACAGGTCTTGAGATGCTTACGTAAGCTTCCAGCTTTGTTGAGATTCGCCAGACTGTCCAACGGCCACTTATTGGATTGGTGTGTCAGGGCCTTAAGGCTCATGGAATAGCCGTAACTGTGGGATATAACGCACTGTTCAAGGTACTGCATGTGAAGCAACCCAGCACTGTCCCAAAGAACTAAAAATATACTACAATTAGCTATGGCAAGAGTAGGTCCTGCAGAACACGCTGAATAATGTCTGCACTTGTGTGCCTTTAAGATTTATTAAACCACTCTGATTTATTCTGCATAAGAGAATGAAGTATGAGATTAGATTTACCAGGAAAGAAATGTCAGAGCCAAGTTTCAAGTTGGCAGTGGCATGTGTTTTCACAATGGTCAAAGTATAAAGCTACAGAGGAAACACACAGACTGGACTGGCAGTCTACCAGAGGGACAAAGTTTGACCTCAAAGGTTTGTCCTCAATGGAGTGGTCAATGCCTCTTTCGTTTGGAATTCAGCAGGCAAATCCTGCAAAAAAATACTTTATACCTCATATACAGTATATTAAATTAAATATGCTTTACACCGGAGCATGACTGAGATAATACAGTGCTAAAGGAAGAGGTGTTACTGTACAAAAAAGCTGAATCCAAGGCTGACACAAAAACAATCTCAGTTAAGTCAGTGAAATATTACTCCTCTGTACAGTCTATTTGTTTTTCATCAGAGCATATCATTTTTCAACAACCTGTGTTTCCTAAACAGCAAGCTGATACACAGAGCAACTCATAAGGGTAGTATAATGGCCTGAACATGTTGATGCCTACAACAGCTCATCTCTCCCCGTTTATATTTCCCCAAGCATCAACACAGGAATGTTATTCAGTTAAGTAGCAATTAGGGGTGTGACGAGACGCTTACTCCACGAGACGCATCACGAGAACGTGACGAGATTTCTCGTCGAGGTGAAAAGTTGTCTCGAGAGGCGATGTCAGCGTGGAATTACTATTGAAGATCCCCCTGCCACTTTTAAATCATTTGTGTGGCAACATTTTGGTTTTCCTGCGGAAATAAACGGCGAAAGAGTGACAGACAAGACGAACACAATATGTAAACACTGTAAGAAAAAAATGCCGTATACCGCGGCTAACACGAGCACTATGCAAAAACACTTACAGCACCACCACAGCTCTCTACTAACTACTGCACCCAGTTAGTAGTACGGCATTTTTTTCTTACAATGTTTACATATTGCGTTCGTCTTGTCTGTCACTCTTTCGCCGTTTATTATTTCCGCAGGAAAACCAAAATGTTGCCACACAAATGATTTAAAAGTGGCAGGGGGATCTTCAATAGTAATTTCACGCTCCATCACGCTGACATCACATCGCCTCACGAGACAACTTTTCACCTCGACGAGAAATCTCGTCACGTTTTAATCTCGAGAGATCTCGTACAACGAGATCTTGTCACACCCCTAGTAGCAATCCATGGCACTGCTCCGCTCAGGTTAAGGGCTTTCCATTTTGGACACTCACTGTACTTTCCTTTATGATCAACCTTGGGTCAATTTCCACTTTGTACACAATTTCAAAAACTAATTTCATAAAACGATTTTTATGAAATGTCCTTTGGAAAAAGCATTGGTCCAAGAAGATAAATCCTTAAGGTTTTCAATGACGCAATGTGATGCCAGCACATGCTCACACTGACCACCAACTGTCACATTCTACAAAACTGATTTAAATACATTTATTTTCTTTTAAACTAACCCTTTTCTAGGCAGAGGGCATTTTGCAGAAAAGCTGCCAATTTTTGAATAGTCCCTTTCAAGTTCTGCCACAGTAACACATTTTAAATCAATATATTTATGTATTATTC
The DNA here is from genome assembly GCF_004354835.1 of Perca flavescens. Lineage (NCBI taxonomy): Eukaryota > Metazoa > Chordata > Actinopteri > Perciformes > Percidae > Perca > Perca flavescens. The sequence goes on from NC_041333.1 coordinate 2,144,763, forward strand.
TAATAAATATTTAGAAGATGCAGATGCAAAATATCAGCAGCAAAACATCAATTGCCATTTCATTGTGACACTTAATTTGATAGCACTATCTGTGCACCAAAAAACATGACCTGTATACGAGATGAAACTGTTTGAGTATCCTTGAAAGGAATAAAAGGAGACAGTGCACCCTTAAAAGCACATTCTGAGCATTCCTTGAAGTATTAACAGGACCAAAATAGTTAGATTTGTGTTTATAACATTCAATCACTCCTCATGACACTGCATTTGGCTCTATTTTGGGTGTTTTATTTTAAAACATCTCATTTCAAAACATTTTATCATTAAGGCAACAAAGGCCTGAAGTCTCCTTGGCCAGAAAACACCAGGTGAAGTATCCCGTGTCAGAACAGAATGTATGCAATCCTGCAACATTCACAAAATAAATTATAGCTGAACTGCAAGGTTGACAAAGGTCATCCATTTTTGGGACAAATCTTTTAAAAACCAAAAGCAAAGCAGTGTACCAGGCATTGTAAATGCAATGCATTTAAATAATTCAAATGTGGAAACATTGCACTTGGGAATTAGCTTGTGAATGCAACGCTGCAGAGAACTCTTGAGATAAGTAAATGCCACGTCCTGATTGGAAAGTTGTATAAAGTTGTCAAACCTGCTTAAAGGAGACCTATTATACTAGTTTTCAAGTTCATACTTTTATTTCTACTAAAACATGTCCACATGCTTAAACCTAAAGTTTTATTCATTACTGAGGCACCTGTATCTGAGACACTCTGTTGGAGCCCAGAGAGAGAGAGAGAGAGAGAGAGAGAGAGAGAGAGAGAGAGAGAGAGAGAGAGAGAGAGAGAGAGAGAGAGAGAGAGACTTTATACTGTGAAAAACCACCTAGAAAAGCTTTTAAACCAACTCCTACATAACTGGACATGTTTCAGCAGGGATGTGATCAGAAATTGGGGAGAAATTAATTGTCAGCCAAGATTACAGGTTTCCATGACGATAGCATGTTGCTACATGAAATGTGTATGCAATAAAAACACTGTAGTTGCTGCCTGGAGCAGATGACCATATATAGAAAACCGGCCCTGTATGACATCATTCCATTCAAGAGCAGAAAAAACTATTGAAACCAGAGCATTCAGAACAATGTGAAATCTGAGGTTTGCCAAGTAAAAAAAATTAATACTGCGTTTTATGTGGAGACTCATGGTATTTGTGCGCAATACAGTACTTGTAGAGTATAACGCAGTTTGTTGTGTGGGTGGAGGGAAAAACCCCTTACTTCTGTTGTAGGTCGTGCAGACTCTGTTCAGCTCTCTGCAGGCCCTCCAGGTCTTTCATCATCTTCTTCATGTGGTCCTTAGAGTAGCGATTCTGGATATAGGCAAACCAGCAGCCACCCATGCCTATGACTATCGACACTACCAGCATGAAGTCCTTCAAGTGGTTATGTCTATTCACTGATAGAAAGAGAAAAATAGAGAAGAAGTTTTTTAGTAAGGTAAACATCAAAATCATAAGCTAAACACATAAAAGAGGATGTGTATTTCCCCCAGGAAATATATATCAAGAATAAAAGATAAAGCTGCTAAGCTTCACACCACAAGGATGTGGTGTGAAGCTTATGTTTGAACAAATAACATAGCCTAGTCATACTGCCAGTGCTGTGGAGTGATGCAAATAGAAGCATAAGTTCAGGTTGCGGTGAGAGGGGCCTTGTGCAAAAGACCACGATAAAGTCAGCTAAACACTGCCTATTTCAGTCTGGTAATCAATGCTAATAAACATGCACAGAAAACCAAACAACGGCAACTATAACATTTTGGTAAACATGAGGAGCTATGAATCCTAATAATAACCGTGTGATTATGCTGTCATGTTTTCATTTTAAGGGATTAGTAGATAAAAAATTCCAGCAGCTAGAAAGCAGCTGTTCCATTTGTAAGAAGCCTCAGATTAGATTCAGATGAACTTTCAGGTGAGGACAATTTTTACAATCTTAAAACCCAGATAAACATTTGCATTTAATAAATCCATTTGTCATTTGATGATGTACTGCAGCAATTGACTAACAGCCTGAATTTCAACCTAACAAAGCAAACAATAAGGAAAGTTTTTCTTGCAAAACCTGCAAAGGGGTGTGAGATGTCAAAAGCATGACTTCTATTTCCTGGATTGAGACAGAAAGGAAGTAAAATTCAGAGAAAACACATAAAACATGATTTTCTTTGTATGGTAAAAGGCACATCACCAAGTCTCCAGCTTGTGCTAAATGATCTTTCAGGATTGCTGTGTATATTCCTGCAGACTTGCTTATAAAAGGGCAGAACAAACACAGGTTTGACAAAGTCATGAAGCTTGGACCAGCTGTGCCCGCTATCGTGTCAAAGTAACAAACCAGTGAGAAACAGAAAATCTACAAGACAGCTGTAAACCACTACTGCTCCCATCTCTTCTTAGGCCGGTATACTGTATGCAGATCATTACTTCTTAACCACCGAGAAGAAAACTCCTTAAAATGAGGTCACGGTATTTAACTATAATGCATGCATGCTAAATTTTTCAATAGTCTGCATTGTGACTGAGCACAGATCCTTAGAAGGAAATACTGACATTATCTTTGAGATAATATAAACTATAATTTCCTGATGCTAGACTGTTCTCTTGGTGCCATTTACTGCTCTTACAACACTATCTGTCCTAAACAGGAAACACAGTTTGCCTTCTGTCATCATCACCCAAGTTACTGTAGATACACTTTATTCACTGCCTTTTCAGAAATACCACCATGAGAGCATTAAGTGACATTTAATTAACCACAAAAACAGAAAATGTGTTTGGGTTCATTATTCGTACACAACTGTCCACGAGATTAGAATCAACCCATTGTGAGATGCGTCTTAAAAGGCTGCTACAAATACAGTGAGCCTGACAGACTATTAGCGGGACTCCCTGGCTTTGAGAGGCTGTCAAAGCCAGACAGCGTTGCTAATGTCTTCCTTTGGGTGTGACTCTGATAAAACACATCCACAATGACACATGCCAGACACAGACGACGACACACTGACCCCCTGTGCAATTTCTTTCTAATGCAAATTACTTTGAAGGTTCATTACATTTTCTCCGATGATCGCATTTATCTGCCCTCATCAGCACTTCTCTTCCAAATACGCATCCTTCCACTTCTTATTTAATCCATTTTAATTATACTGATCAAACCTCAAGGCCGGGGAGGTATCTGCGCACCATTATATTTTGTCTACAGATTCATATTTTTCACAACACCTAGTCCAGAATTTTCCTGACTAGCTCAGTAATGCAAACTGTTAGTATTCAGCTGTCAGACTGTAACTAAGTTACTATAACTAGTTAACATATTTTTCATGCCATTCTGGGAAAATGGTATCCCAATGTCAAGAAAGACTGCGTAAAAAATATAAAGTACTGGCTAGAGGTATGACAGCTGAAACACACCCCATTCGCTGAGATGTTACAAAATCTTAAAAGAGGAAAAAAAAACCTGAAGGACTACAATCTGTAGTTACAGATGTGGTGCAGTATGCTGGAGATGAGACCGAGAGAATGAGTGGTGTATTTATTTGTCTCAGTACGCAGACGGGAGTGCCTGGAATACAGAGCAGTGTGATCTAACCCTCAGATCACTTCCACAGTTTCTGGAACCGATACAGGTGGTAACAGGATTTCCCCTAGATATCAAACGTGGGCTTACTAAAGTGAGTAAATGAGTAGATTTAAAGATTGGCGAGTTGATGAGTAAGTGACTAAATAAATAAATGAAGCAAACATGACCACTACATATCCCAGGGACAAGGTGCTGATGAAAAACAACAGTAGCAGATAACAGTAGTCAGGATGTGTGTAATGGTGGTAGGCCGTTAACACAAACTCAAAACTTCCTAGAGATGTTTCAAAGTAACAGTCTTCCAATTCAAGATAATCAACTTGGGTTTTTCTGTGAGGGAGTTAGTGTTGTTGTGCTGTTAGTGTTGACTTGGTCATTTGGAAGGGTTTGTATGCCTCTCTGAGGACCAGTTGTATGCAAAAGAACCCTTTCCAACATATTTACAGAATGAGCAATGCCTTTGGAAAAACAGCAAAGCATTGTGGGTGCACATAACTGTCAACGATGCAGAATCCTCCAACCTTGTTTTGATCAACATAGGGTTTTTTTAATATAATTTTCTATCTAGATCAGTATCTCAATGAAAAAAATAACAATGAGAGAAAACTAGAGTTTTTTTTTTATATACTGCCTATTAAACAGAAAATGAAATGGGACTGAAACCGAAAGACTTTCTCATCTCTAGTCAGGTCTCTAGTCAAGTATCTGGAACAAATCTAATGATGTTGTAGGAATAAGAATAAAAATCTGAGCTGCAACAGGAATTAAAAAAAAACAATAAAGTCACATACTTAGGGGTGCTCCAAACAGTACAGTGTCCAAAGATTTGAGCTGCAACTTTTGCACATGGCTGCGATCCAGAATCTTCAGAATAGAGAGTGTCAGAGTGGTGTTCTTCACAGCGAGCCTGAGAGAGAACAGACACACAGTCATTTTACAGGAACAAGGAAGGAAGAGCAATGGGTGTAATCCATTCTGAGCCATGTGTAATATGAGCCCTTAACAGATCTTCTAAATCCAATCCAGATTTAAAACATGAATGGTCATTAGATATACTAATTGCGGTGCATTAAAATAAATGTAAGGAAGCGGACATTGACTGATCAAAGTAAGGAATGTAATGACTTATAAAGAGAGTAATGTAAATGGGTTGTAATTGCTGGCACTTAAGAAGTTGCAAGTCAATATATGTGTTGGCATCATTCCCAAATTGTGCATAATTATTGTCACAAGTACACTTTGCCGCTTGAGTCTCATCACTTTCATTGAAGTATTCCATTTTCATTTCCGACCACAGAAAGGCTTACCAGTCTTACATAAAACAACTTATTTGTGACACATTCTTTATTTGGAGAAGATAGAAAAGTCCTGATATCCCTTACCTTGGCATGACACTTCCATTAAAATTCTTCTTGCGAAAGGCCTCCACATATTGTGGCAGTTCCACATAGGTGATGAGCCATTCCACCACCTCATCCACAGTCCAATTATACACTGAGGGGAAAAAATTAAATACATTTAAACATATAGTTACAGTGCTCATCGATTCTTATTCATTGAATACCTGCAGAATTCAGTATTAAGAAGGCTACATGGCTACAATAGGTCTCCATCACTGGTGGTGCAGTCAGAAAGTATAAGTAATAAGTTTTTCATTATTGCTCTCTTCCAACTAATTTCTGTGGTTAAACCGCTGACTTTTATGTTTAACAATGTTTGAGGGTGTTCACATCTATGTTGACTGAACAATGTGTGCTTTTTAGGGCTGCACAATTATCCGTAATTTTATTGAAATCGCAATATGGACTAATGCAATATCCTAATGGCGGGGGCGAAATATTTGTTAAGGCAAAATATGTGTCAAACCATTCTGAATTAAGTATTGTGGTGCTGTGGAGACGTCCCATCCTACAAATTGTATCCTACAGACAAAAATCTTTGTTTGGTACAGATTCTTAGTAAATAAAAATATATAAAACATGAATAAAATATAAAATATAAATATATATAAAAAAAAACAAAAAAAATCTTTAAACAAATATTAAATATGACTGTGGCAAAGGTTGCATTAACTTGTTCAAATTCTGTCTGTCCCTTGATGTCACCTTTCTACCTACACTGTTCATCTGAAATTAATGTAAACACCTTCAAATTAAAGTGGAAAGTCAGCATTAACCTAATCGATACTGTCGGATTTTTAATCCAACGTACAGAGCCAAAACAACACAACAACTTTTAACTGCAATATACAGTTTTGACACGAGACATATTATACGTGCAGCCGTATCCTGAACGATGTTTGAGCTATCTATAGCAAATCATAAATTGGATTGCCCACAGTAATAACTGGGGGAGGAAAATACAGACCCCAGCTCCTGGCAGAGAGTCAGTGTGGGACAGCTGTGTTAATGTGTTGTTCTATTAAACAAAAACCCAGTTTCCTGGCTCCAAACCTCCAGACTCAAGAAACGGCAACGCAGGATAACTCAGTACTGTGAACAAAAAAGGTTTTCTCCCCCTAGTGTTGACTCGCTTTTCCGCTTGTCCGCTTTTCCCACAAAGGGTGTGAAAAGACATGGGTGCCAGATACAGCACATGAAAAGTGCTCCCGAAAAGTACACGATAGCCTAGCCAAACAGATAGGCAGAAGGAGGTGAGAGTGTGGATGTGAATTTTGTGCTGACAGAGTTAATGATGTCCACTCTGCCACTGGCTGAAGCTGATAAGTAGACTGCACTTTGCTTGACATGCTATCTGATCAACTGCCTTGCTCATTTGTTCGGCGAGTGAGAAGGTCAAGGAGGGGCAATGTGTAAGCCACACTTTCATTCACAAAGAAATATATAATAACTGGCTATTTAAAATACTGCTGTGTCATAGTGTGCAAACAATGTGCATGGTCTATAACTCAAACAAACAAAAAGATCTGAAAGAAAGGCCTGTATGTGCAGTCACGGTTGGCCCTCAGGGGGAAAATGCTTTAAAGCAGTACCTTCAGAGCTCTTCCATGCTTTCCACAAGTCCTCCACACTGATGAACTGGTCATCACCGTGGAAAGTGTTATGCTTAGCCTTGGGGTCGTGGTAGTTTAGATCTTCTCTCAGGAACTGCAGGATGACAATGATGATTGTAGTGGTTACAAATAATCCAATTTACAGAGGTTTTGAAAGAAAAAGTAGGTATAACAACTGGCCTCACATCAAAATGCTGTACACATTGTTTTTTGTTTGCTCCATTACTGACGCAATCTGAGCATACAGAACTTTAGTTAGCTTAGTTTGACCAATGCAGCAATGAAGAATTTGAATGTACCACTTATTGACGTGGTTTGGGTTTTCCTTTTGACTAATTCAGGAAATAATGGCCACAGACCATACTTCTGAGTGGAGGTTCGTTGAAAAGGTTTTATGAATAGCTGGAGGACAAATGCTACATTTTCAAATAGTGTTGGAAATTTGCTGTTGAGGGGTTTGAATGGCACTGTGACCTGATTCACTACTGTGGTATTTATGACCCCCATAAAAATAGAAAATGCAATTCTTGTGGCTTATGCGTGTGTTTGATTTACTCACTGTGAATGGAAGATAAAACATTATAAATATCTCAACCACACATGACCTGAGAAAATTACTAAGATTTTCCACTGGAACAGCTCAGAACTTCCTCCCGCACTGGTGTTAAGGTTATTCTACAACACAAGAGTATTGATATACACCTAAAAGCCAGACAGTAATTTTATCAAAAAACAGAGCTGAAAAATCAAATGGGATAGGGTTTGTGATACAAAGTGTAACACATATTTCTCAAAAGGGACCTTTTTAACCACAGAAAAGTAAAGTTCACTGCCTTTGTGATTTTCAGACCAGCCACTTGTGGGTAACCTTGAGTGTTTAACTCAAATGTTCTGACAGGCAAATACTTATTCAAGCTTTTCAACTTTCAACAGCTGAAATAACGGACGATGATGACAGATTTCAGGAGCTAAAGCCAATTAATTGGCTGTCATGAGAATTATGCTGAGTCTTGCTGCAACTTGTGTAAAAATGCAAAGTCGTTTTTCCTGAAGTCTTAACTTCACTCTGAGGTTGCCAGGCAACCAGCGTACACTCCAGGAAGTTACTGCCAAGGGGGTAAGCTTCGCTTCAGAACTCGAACCTCCTAAGGCGCCATTTTGATGCTACAACAATATCACCTCTCGTTAGCATTCCATTGACTGCCATTCATTTTGACATCAAATAACTTTACATCTGAAGCGTTTAAAGACTCTATTTGTCCATTGTTTATTTCTAAAGAAACACAACAATGTATAAAAGGCTCCATTGCCTTGTATCTCACGTTATGGCTCCGTAGCAGACGCTTTTGTAAAAATAGGCTAACGATTAGTTACATAGTAGAGGAATTACCGTATAGTACAGGAGAAGCTCGCAGGCAGTTTCGACTTACATTAGCTGTTTAAGTTTAATTACTAATGTTAACTAGCATGTTAGTGATCAATAATTAGCCTGTGCCTAGGTTATCTCCTTACATATACCTACGCTCTTCGTCTCTGTAAGATTGGGAATGATTGAGATTTCTCTCGGCACAGCTACCAGAAGACTTCACACTTTCAGACACGTTGCTCACGTCACATTTACGTCGTCTTTCTCTGTTGGAGGCTGCTCACAAACGCTCAGCGCTCACTGGAAAAGAGCTTCTAATATCCTTCACTGGTCTCCGTCCAGAGACACGGGATCTGTTGGTCCATTCTTATTTTTGTCTATGGTTACTGCTCCCAACCATAGACAGTATATAAACTGAACCAACAGATCCCAAACCCAAATTTATGTCCCTTCAGTTTCGCCCCCATTGGCGTTGTAGTGGTCACCTACTAGCCAATGGAACCACACTACTCGTTGCCCACTTATTTTGTAGGCTAACTTAGTCACATACATAACATCTTGCACTCCCACAAAAGCCAACTCATGCACCATGGGTAGAAGACAGTCATGATGCATTTCTTTCTTGATAGATTTGTGTGGGAGGATTTTTACTACAGGGTAGAGAGATGGTCTGTGCTGCAGGTGAAATATCACACTCCTAAAAATATATTCCATTGGAAAATTAGCAGGTCCTGTATAATGTGGCCACAGCCCAAAGCTTATTCTTAAAAGCCAGGTGCAGACTTTGATCTTGGTCATAAAGAAATCAGCTATCCTCTTTATTTAATCACCGTATGGTAACAGGAAGTCAGACTACTGTCTTGAAGTGCTCTTATTCGTTTTGAGCTTTCCAATTGTTGGCTCAAAGCCACTACAGATGAACATGCTCACTGTACTGAACTTTTTTCTGATTCATTGCCTTTGGGGTATTTGCATGCCAAGTGCCTCTTCTAAAAGCAAAGAAGGCTTATGTCTGGACTTAACCAGATGCAACAGACTGAACCAAATCTAAATGAGGCTTCTCAAGGCCACATGTAGTTTAGACTACAGCGCAGGATGTAAGCTAAATGGACGACAGGCAGTGTCTTTAAGTGATGTCTGTGAATGGACATAAGCTGTAACGGTTTATTTTGTGGTTTCATTCTGCTTGACTGTATTGAAAAGAAAAGCAGGATTTAAAAATGGAATTAAAAATTACAAACATAGGCACAAACAAGACTTAATGTAAATGTATACTAATGTTCTTTGTTACAATGTGTTTGTACAAATGTGGCAACATGAATACAACATGCATGCCACTTAATGTGAATTAGGTTAATTATTGACCAAAACTTTCAGAAAGGGGACACTAGAGCGCTTACAAGACAAATCCTCCAGTTACTCTGAGTAAGTTAAGGACATTAAAGGGGTATGATTAACTGACTATCTTAGCAGCAAATCTTGTGATGATTCAGATGACAAAGGATTACAATGATACCTGTAAGCCTTTTCAGACTGAATGAAGACCACCTCTGTTACTGTACAAACCACAACACCCGCTTCAACAGACCATCAGCTCCTGTTGATGATGACTTTTTAGGCTAATACTTACGCCGTCTGTCTCTGCCACGTCTACATTGCCGTTTGCGTCATCATCCATCTGCTTGTGGATACTACGGATAGCCTCATAACTGAGAATTCCATTCTCATCCTTGCATAGCGGCTCATCGATGCGACACAAATCTGGTGGAGAAACTGAGTGTTAACAGGCAACTTTGAACCTCACCCACAGATTTTTCAAGTTATATTCAAATTTCTACTACTAATAACAAAAACATCAACAACAAAGATGACTATCATATGCCAGGTTGAGAATGTGTGAAACTATGCACAACTAAACAAAATGCTGTTTCACAACGTTTTGGTTTAATTTTGTAATCTTGATTCTTAAAAACCTATTTTAACGATCTAAGCGCACGGCATGAAGTGCATGGTGCAGGTGTGTTTAGTGCGTGTCCAAATCCACTTTTGCTAGTTTGACAGCAGAAAAAAGGGCTTGGTTCAAAAGGGATGTACACCTATGAATTAAGGAATGTGTCTTCATTAATTCATAGGTGTGTTTTGGGCGTAACATGCAATAAACCAATCAGAGAGTCATCTCCCATTCCCTTTAAAAACCAGGCGCGTTTTGGAACATGGTGTATTGCTATTATCATGGAAGAATTTCCACTGTAATATATTTATTTGTAATCTTTTGCATGTTTGTGTGCCGCTGTGCTTCCCTGTGTGTGTAACACGCATAGTGTGTGTGCGCTGTGGATAAGCCTATGCGCATTTTACTAATTTGCTGTTAAAATAACAACGAAATGCTGCGTTATTGACTTTAGACAAGGTTTTTGTTGGTCAATGGCGCGATCACTTCCCGCTACCTCAAGATAGCAATATGCCCAGAATGCACCTGAACACACCTCCCTGTTAGACCAGCACGCTCATGGGCGCAAGTGCATTTGCTATTCAAATGACGTGGGCGCTGGATGGGAAATTGACAACTGCGTTGGTCTTAAACTAGCAGACACTTGCGTTGAGCTTTGCGCTGCGCCAGGTGCAGGATAGGACCCTTGAAATGCTCAAAAGTAGAGATGCACCGATAGACCGGCCGATGACCGGAATTGGCCGGTTTTCACATGCTCGGCCATGACCGGCAGGTCAGTCTGACAATTTCATGCCGGTCAATGCTACAATTAACTGACAACATAAGTTCTACGAGTTACAGTTCTTAAGGACGCACGCACACACACAGACGTGACAGCACAGTCTCTTTCTCCTTTCTGTCAACTTCTCCGCCGTGTGTGGCGCGTACCCGCTCGCCGTGTGAAGCACGTGTCAGCGCTATTCTCCCACATGTAGGGAACCTCGTGAATTAAACTGCAACATGTCAGCGGTTTGGAAATTCTTCAGCGTGTGTAGAAGATAACAAGTTAGCAATATGCAACACCTGCAAGGAGAAAGTAGGGCGTGGAGGGACGACACCAAAAACCAAAATCACAATTTTTTTGTTGGATATTGGATGTGAAAAGAAGGAAATGGTTCTGACATTGCTCTTTAGATGTGTGTGAATTTCTCACACCAGGAGTAATTTATATAGTTCTATTTTATAGTGATCCATTATCTGTTCAAAACATTTTCTATGTTTTGTGCAAAATGTTCTATTAAAGAAAAGATAGAAAAGAAATATTTGTGTGTGCTTTAAAGTGGTTAGAAAAAATGAAATCGGAATCGGCTAAAATCGGTATCGGCTGGCCTAACTCAAAGAAAATCGGAATCGGCCTAGAAAGTTGTAATCTGTGCATCTCCAAAGACTTCGACACTTTTGGTAGTTTATTTCTGTATCATACTTGCCCTGTCATCTGGCATCTCCAAACCACCAAAAGTTACCAAAATTGCATGCAGTAGCCTACTTTACCTAGCCTGACATGGTCCTACTCAGATTCTAGTCAGAATGTGAGTCTGAAACCGCTCCATTGGGCTGTGATTATGGGGCGTGTTCCAACCGAACCAGGAAAAAAAATGCCTCTGCATTCATTGGACAGACCTCCAACCAATCAGAGCAACGAAACTAAACACTGTGTATCGTTTCCATAGCAACCACTCTGCACAATGCATTCGTTCCAACTTCTGACTTTTAGACTTTTTTGAAGCTGGATATATCATTTGTTTCTTGTAAATATAAATGTGGATAACGTTAGTGATAGTGACATGCTCGCTACAGTCGCATTTCTAGAGATGGATCGGCAAAAACACGTTTCATATCTCTGATTCGCGGCTTTGTTCTAGCGCCGGCAGTCCCTCTCTTCAGTCTCTCTCCATGTCTTTCCACCATATAGCGCTCGCTCTCTATGTCTCTCCACCATATAGCGCTCTCTCTCTTCAGTCTCTCTATGTCTCTCCACCATATAGCGCTCTCTCTCTTCAGTCTCTCTCTATCTCGCTCCACCATATAACGCTACTGTGCTTTCGGGCAGTTGTTGAGGCTCCTCCGCTGAGGATTTTAAAATGAATGCGCTGTCAATATCTTCTGTAACAGACGCGATGGTGGAATCTACACATCTCAACAAATTCAACCCAAGCGTTCTTTGGTGACGTGATTGATTTTGTTACTGTTGATCATCTGTCCGACAATCTGATTGGTCCGAACAGATCCTGTTCGGGCAATAATTGCTTCTCAACGGAGCGACTCCAGACCGAACTTCCCGACCTCAAATTTTGTGGGCGGGGCTAAGTTCGGCTGGCATCCAGGCTATACTTTACCCACAGTTTAACTAAAAACTATCCAAAAGATGTTTTAAAGAAATCCTAGTAATGGTCTTCAATTCAATTTGATTTATAGTGTCATATCATAACAGAAGTTATCTCAGGACACTTTACAGATAGAGTAGTTCTAGACCCCACTCTTTAATTTACAGAGACGCGACAATTCCCTCCCAATTTCTTCCTGTTGCTTTGCGATATTACTGTCTACTGAAGTTCATATTTTAGATTTCAGCATCAAATGTGCAATTTTGGCGATGCCAGTAATATCTTATAAGTGTTTTTCATTTAAATTAGAAACAACCAGGTCTATAAAGACAGATAATTAATTTTTTTAAATTTGAAGCATTGAAGTGATAATTTACTCAAATACTGATTTTTAGCTCAAAGCTACAATAGCTCTCTTAACTTCAACTACTCCTGTTATGGCCACAAACATAACTTTTAACCTTTCTGCAGTCCCAGGTTGGATTAACCTCACTCAACCTCTCTCTCGCTAATATAACTGAACTGCAAAATTCCTTGACGGAAGACAAAGCCTTGTTTATGTGAAGCCTTTCACTCAATGTGGGGATGTTACCAAGAAGCCATGAAAAACAGGCCATGTCCCAAGGTAAATTGGCTTTTAATAATAAAGGGCTTTCAACTTTTTTTTTTTTTTTTTTTTTTTTAAATCTATCACCCATTTCACAGTTTGGGTTATTTTCAGGAAAACTAGGGTTTGTTGGTTGCATTCAACTGGTTTTTAACATTTTGACCGTCAGCCCTTGGAACTTGTAAACATTCCAGTGTGTAGGGCAGGGCTCCACAATTGTCAATAATTCAGAAATGTATGCTTCCAAGATTATCATGTAATTTAGCTGCAGGTTATCTAGTGAAGCTTGTCTGCCCTCTGTGTTCTCCCTCCTTCCTGAGGGATTAGAGATCCTCGGCCATAGATCACAGATAATGCCACCACTCCCACTGAGAGGAAACCTTGTTTGGCTTGTGCTGCAGACACTCAGGAGTTGTGTGAAAGGACATAGGCTACCTGTCATAACAGTAGACACTCGCACACTGTGAATTTGTGATTTCCAATCTCAGAGGCCTTTTCTTTCTTGAATTAATTTACCGGTAGTAAAGAAGCATATGTGCTGAGCCAGTGACAGAGAGCGCTTCAGTGGAAACCGGTGTGATCCTGTGGGGAGCCAGAATCGAGCCAGAGAACCAAACCAGTGGGTCCAGTGTGGAAGCTGTGTGTGTGTTGTTTCAGACGTGTGCTGAAGCTAGTGTTAATTGAGATTGTTTGTTTAAAACTTTGCTTTTTAGTTTGCCTTTTGTGATTTATCTGTCTTCCTTTTGTGAAGACCATTTTCAGTCTGTTGGTTTACCAATAAATTATTTGATTCATCTTGGAATGTTTTCGCCTTTCCCTTGGTTTTCCCCCGGGTTTAGTTCATTGTTAGGGTCCTCTGCCTCTAGACACGATAGGGACATAACAGTCATATAATAGTGTATAATCAACTGCATGCATATGGTTTGCACTGAGCTGGCAGTTACAGCTTAATGCACCCTTCTATGGATCAACTTATCACACCAATCCAATCCACGTTTTCTTTACTTCCAGAACCATATGTTATGACAGGTTGGCTCAGTGGTTAGAGAGACAAAACAGAAAGTAAACTTTGTCACAGATTAACCCCTAAAACGGTCACTGCATATGTCTATGAACGGTTTGTAGTTCACAAATTCTCCATATGAACTAGGAAGGGCTAATGCACAATGTGAACTTCCGTGTAGAGAAGTTAATTTTTGAGCCCAAGTATGCAAGCATTCAGCTTCAGAGAACCTGCAGAGCTACATACCAAAAAGGCAATTACTCTCACTCATTCACACTCACCATGTTAAACTAAGAGTGACAGTTACCCTAGTGAAAAACAACTACGTGCAACACTCTCATACACCCAACCGGCCATGGCCCTCTTTCTCATTTGGCTTGCAAACCTCCAGGGACACAAGATAAGAGATTTACATACAAGTCAGCCTCTTTTTTTAAAGAGCTCAAGTTACACAAGTGATTCTGTGTGCCTGTGTATAGGTGAGGAACACACCCCATAACTTTGCTACTTCATAACTGCAGCAGTTACGATGTCCTATCGCCGTTCAGTATACCTCATCAAGCTTTGACAATCACTGTCAAGAATAAAGGCCTTCCCACAATGTGGCCTCCTGAGATATGTGACACACATTAGGAAAAATGTGCTTACACACTGAACTGTGTGGTGGTTAAAGAGTTCCTGGTTAGCCAGCACACTGTTCACAAGTACTAATAAAAGATCACAAGCATGCAAGTTTGTAGTGTTGGGTTTTTGCCAAATTGTAGCTAAAAGAATAAAGTCAGGATAAATATTTCAAAACTTAAATCTGAACAGTTGCGCCTTTTGTAAACAGAATTCTTGCACTAGCACACTTTAAAAAACCCTGAGTCATAGTATGTCATCCTACTACATACTGGCTCATTTTATAGTCTCAAGCTGCAGCTACTGTTATTCATGTGAAATCTCTTTATGGATTGAGGCAAGAGATTATCATAGTGACAGAGGATTTTGTCTAACAAGATGAGTAGTTTTACAGAAGGAGCTTGTTAAATTCACTCAACATGTTTGAGCTTTAAATCAAATCGTCCATTAAAAAAGGGAAGAAATATGCGGTATAATGTAATGCAGTAAGTCACTGCAGGAGTACACTGCACCGAGAGGCCCACATCGCCTTTAACATGCATACAAGTCTACACATTAGGTTTTGTAGTTGATAATTTAGGTGACATAAATGATAAGAAGTGCGAATCCTAGATATGAGTGTCTACATAATGTCAATATGGAGTCCTTTGTAGTAGCCTACTGTGCTATCAATCATTTAATGATTGCATTGACTTGTGCCAGCTAGGCCAACCTTTATATTAATATTAATTAAAGTGTCACACAGAAAAACAATTGGTTTGTTAAATATTCACAATGTATTGATTCTAATTTATTGCAAATAATTTAACATCTTGATTATTATTACCTGATTCAGAAGTGACTTAAACCCATACTCATGTGCTCCACTAACCATTAGATAAATTACCTCCTGTTTGTCTAGGTGGCTTGATCGGAGTTGGAGGCAGGACTTAACAGAGAATGCCAGCTGGACTATTCTCAGCAGGGCTACATTTAGTGCCTGCACAATCACAAAGATGTGGCACAAACAGTAATACTCCAACTGCCAATCTATAGTATGTCATCTTAGCTTAAACAGATGGATACAAAATATACTTTTAAAATGCTACAACATAATAATGCCGTGATTGACTACTCACCTGAAACCCCATTTTCAACAATCTGACTTTCCGGTGTAGGTGTTGGTTTTTCAGTCCAACTTTCTCCAACGAGACACAAGCAAAATATCCACAAGGTCACCAATTTATTAAACTCCATGACTGGTGTGCGCTGGAAGGAAAAAAAATAAAAATAAAAAAAGACAGTCCCTTTGACAATTCTGATAATTCTAGCAATACGAATTTGCAGTGGTTCTGTCTAAAGTTAATCAATAATAGCTCCGGATTAAAAAACAACGTAGCTACTTTGTCTCTTACATATGGCCATACACCTTAGAAAGGAGAGGAAACGGCATCAATCGTATTAAAGCACACCAAGAAATACGGTCAGTTACATAAAGATCCCCTGCAGCAACTGCAGACACATGCTATCACTTCTCAAATACACATCTTCTTCCTGAATGAATGACTGTAACGTTACACAGCCGCTTGTTAAATCTGTCTTTTGTTAGTCAGACATTAAGCCCTTATTTTGTCCGTTTATCTGTGATTGACGGCATGTATACAAGCACATGTCACCTCAGGGAGAAAAATAAGAAGACTAGGAAAAGTAACAACAGCCTGTTCCGTGTGCGTAGTGAGTATGTGACAAGCCCCGACTAGCTAGCTAGCTATACTTCTCGGCTAACTAGGAAAAATAAGTAAAATATCCAACAAATGGGGCGTAACATTACAGAGGTGCCTTCACACTGATAACGCTTCCGTGTTTTTTCAGTTTACGTCGGTGTCGACTTAACGTTACTGCATTCTCCACAGACAAACGTTAGCCGCCGCTGACGTTTAGCTAACAACAAGACACCGCAAGACAAGGGACGTTAATAAAGAGGAACTGTAGTTTTAGCTAGGCTAGATGATAATGATGATAATGGAACACCGTAATGCTGAATAACAAAATAATAAAGTTACCTGTCATGTATCAGAACCAGCAGATCTGTAGTTTCAGATCAGTGTTAACATTGCAGCAGAGTTGAAGCACAGCGAACTCTACCTCCTGTTAAGAAAGGTCTCGGTCTTTCCCCCGACCGAGACTGGACCGAAAACACCGCAGAATGTTGAAAGACCAGTGGGCTTGTCTTCCTCTACGCCACAGAGTCTCTGGTTATTATCAGCAAGTGTCGCCCCCTAACGTCCGGAAATTGCACAATTAATTCAAACAAATTGCTAAAGTCTGCCATCTAGCGGATTGTTTAAGCATTTCTTCAACAGTAGCCTAAGCTATGTACCTGTCAATATATAGGCTGGGCGATATGGAGAAAAACAAATATGATATTTTTGACCAAATCAATATCGATACAGCAACGATATTGTAGTGTTGACTATTGGTGCTTTCACAAAATATTTACCCAATGAGATTTTAGATAAATAATCATCAGTAGGCTAATGTGGATATGATGATTAAGTGGGTAAAGGCAAATAATAGAACAGTTACACAGTTACACTTACAGTCTGGTAAGTTCAGAAAAGTACATCACTTTACTGTAATGCAGCCTTTAAAACCAGGAAAAGACAACACATGCCATATTACGATAACCAAAATCTAAGACGATATCTAGTCTCATATCACGATATCGGTATAATATCGTTATATTGCCCAGCTCTACTGTGCAATACAAAGCCTTTTATCACAAAATACTTTTTACCTTGTCAAAAGTAGAAAAAGCACAGGTGTGGGCTCACTGTCACACTTTACCAACCCTATCAGATGTCTGCCTTTACATTATTCTCTACTGTATGTTGGAGGACATTTCCAATAATTAGCCTAATTGACCTAAACAAACTACAAACTTAATGTACAAGTGGGACAATAGTAAGTAACAATAGGCTACTGTTTTCTGGGTTCTGTTGTTGTAAACGAATATGATTCAAGGTCTTGCAGGCCAAATGAAACTTCTTGCTCATGCTTGGCCAGTACTTGCATCATCATGGTCGGATTTAACAGGAAGCTTCAGAGCTTTGAAAATATGTTATGGTGTATAGCATACACTTATATCTAAACATTATATTTAAAGTACACTTACCTTACTATTCTATAAAGATGGACATGTTGCATAGTGGTGCATGAAATAACATAAGGTGCTTAAAGGTCCCATGACATGGTGCTCTTTGGATGCTTTTATATCTCCCAAAATTTTTAATAAACCTTTTTGAAACTATTGAATCTTTATTGAACGCTCCACAATCCTCCAGCTTGGAAGCTTCATTTGAAGTCTGTGAAAAGTGTCTTAACTTCTTTTTAGGCAAGGTTGGCACTAGCCCATATCGCATCCCCCGCTTTCGACCCTTTCATAGTTAGCACTTGCTCAACTGTCCTCAACCAGTTTGAGCCTGTGTCGCTTTTAAATCTCACTGAAATCGTCAGTGAGAAAACCCTCATATTGTCCCACTGACACTGTGCCCCCTCACCTCTTAAAGGAAGTCTGGGAGACTATTGGCCTGATTGTTCAAAAAATCATAAATAGTAGTTTGGCAGCAGGTGACGTTCCAACATACGTCAAAGAAGCAGTTGTGGAACCCCTGATTAAAAAACGAAATTTGGATTCCTCAGTTAATTATAGACCTATCTTGAAGCTTCCTGTCATCTCAACATTTTTAGAGAAGACTGTACTTCTACAGTTGCAGTCTTTTTCAGATGTACATGGAATTTTTGAGATTTTTCAAACTGGTTTTAAAGCATTTCACAGCACTGAAACTTCACTTTTAAGAGTTTTTAATGATCTCTTATTAACCATTGACTCCCCGTGGTCCCCTAATACTGAAGTCTCTTTTATATAGGCCTTAATGGTCCCCTAATACTGTATCTGAAGTCTCTTTTATATAGACCTTAGTGGTCCCCTAATACTGTATCTGAAGTCTCTTTTATATAGGCCTTAGTGGTCCCCTAATACAGTATCTGAAGTCTCTTTTATATAGACCTTAGTGGTCCCCTAATACTGTATCTGAAGTCTCTTTTATATAGACCTTAGTGGTCCCCTAATACTGTATCTGAAGTCTCTTTTATATAGACCTTAGTGGTCCCCTAATACTGTATCTGAAGTCTCTTTTATATAGACCTTAGTGGTCCCCTAATACTGTATCTGAAGTCTCTTTTATATAGACCTTAGTGGTCCCCTAATACTGTATCTGAAGTCTCTTTCCCGAAATTCAGCCTTGGTGCAGAATTACAGCCACTAGAGACAGTCCCACAATGAGCTTTCCTTAGAATGTGCCATTTCTGTGTTTGTAGCTATTGATGAGGAGAGAGGGGGGGCAAGGTGGAGGGTGGGGGTGTTGGTCTTGACCAACTGCCACTTTGCTCGTTTGAAAGGCATGATGTCTCTCTCTCTCTCATGGGCGGGCCAAATTCTCTGGGCGGGCAAAGTCGAAAAAGGGGAGGTAACCTTGCTCCTTATGACCTCATAAGGAGAAGATTCCAGATTGGTCCATCTGAGCTTTCATTTTCTCAAAGGCAGAGCAGGATACCCAGGGCTCGGTTTACACCTATCACCATTTCTAGCCACTGGGGAACCATAGGCAGGCTGGGGGAACTCAAATTAATTAATTAATTTTTTAACTACTAAAAAAAAACATGAAAGTGATATGCCTTTGTACATGGCTACTAGGTTTTTATCCAGCAGCATTAACTTTTGAGTCACAGTTAGGTAAGCGATGTGTAATCCTGCATCAGATTAACAATGGCCATTGAGGTCACATGTAGTACAGAGTATTTGCATTTGAGAACTGGTGCATACATTTCAACAACTAACAATCAAACAATTATTAAAAGCATAGGTATTTGTTGAAATATGAAAATGAAAATTGAAATATAAGTATGGCTAATGACAAAGTCTTTTAACAACAGATGTTGTAACACTGCATTTGAAGAGTGATGGTAGAGTGGCCCTGGGTGGCAAATGTTTTTGTGAATAAGCTTGTGTCACAAGCTGTTGTTTCTGTGTTGACAGTATTAAAGTGGTGAATGCTCAAAGGAAAGGCCACATGAACACCCTGCTTTCCACTATTTCATTCCCTAAAATTATAACCATAAAGGCTAAGCATATTTCAAGGACTGTCACTTTACTTTTGCAAATACAGTACGACCACATTATTTTGTGCATTGTACAAAAGTTGAAATTTCACATTACATAAAATAGTGTACTCAATGAAAGAGACAATGAGGCACAAAAATGCACTTACAGCTCATTGAATTGACCAAACAGTAGCACATGTGCATATCTTTTGTTCAAACTTGTCTGACATCTACACCCTCTAAGGACTTCGGAGTCGTCATCATGGAAATATGGAAAAGGCCTTCACCCCACTCTTCCCCTTGTGCAGGGTCAAGGCTGTTAACATCAGGGGTTTGAGTGGTTGTACATTTAGCACTTGGTTCTTGAGTTTCTAGTCAGAAGTCTTTATCTTCGGAGGATGAGATGACCATGACCTCTCGGCTCTTAAAGTCCCACACTGCTGTGAGATGGAAGGCCATATTGGAGAAGACCACTAGATACTCAAACAGGGCAAATAATGTGTAACCTGTGAAAAGAAGAAACAGGGATATATGATAGACATATGTTTTGGTCAGCATTTTGCAGCTACAGTTTTACATTACTGTCCACATGACTGACATGTTTTTCAATGTAGTGTCATTCTCCATGAAGACCTGTTATTGGCCCTCACAGATTAGATCGTAAAGATCAAACTCATTTAATACTTACTCCCTGATTCACAGTACATGTTGTGTTTCCAATAAAAGAATACGGCGAAAGCACAGAAGGATACGTTGAAAAGTAAGAAGCGTACTTTCCAATGGTGGGACTTGGCATCCTTTAAGGGAGAAAAAAGAATACTGAATATAAATGAAATGCTGCAATTGACATGATGGATTTCAGTCTGTAGTGTTTGATTTGGCATTCCTTACCTCAGGACTTAATGAATACTTCTTAATAGTCTTCCATAAACGGCAGGTTATCAGCATGTGGATAAGGGAACTGACTATGAAGAGCACAAAACCTTCCTTATGTACAACTAAGGAGCAAAAATATACAAAGAGAGGGATACATTTGGTATAAAGTAAAGCACAGTAATTGTAATAATACATTTCCAAATAATTCAATGATTCAATGCAATGCCTTTCACAGTGGCCTAACTGTGTATCATACTTCAAACAATTGAAAATAATATTCATTGACTTCCCCTTTTAATACTAATTTAAATGCACCAACATTTCACAATAAATCAATCATAATCTCTGTTAATTTAGGAGGTGAATCAAAGCTTCACAGCGGGCCATGTTTCAAAGGGATAACAGAGGTTTGAATAAAACCTCTCCGATAAAAACTATGGATTACTCACAGTATGTTTCACTGGATGATACATATGTGAGGAGCAAGAGGCCGAGGTTTTCACAAATAGAAAAGGCCAGGTTGAAGCAACAGAGTGAACTCTCAGGGCACCTCGAGGAAAAACGTGTTTTGTAAAATTTGAAGTAGGTAAATGCCACCAGGATCCTTGGTGCCGAGTGCAGTCCGATACAGAACCGCCATATGTGGCACTCAGGACTTAGGCTTATTGAGGCACTGATAGATGGCAGGTAGTTAGGAACCTGGAAACACACAGTAATGATTTAGTATATCTTAAAAATAATCAAAAGAAAAACATGGTTGGTTCAGTTTGCAAAAAAAGGAAATTACCTGGCAATGTGTACTAGTAGAGTCCTCATAATGAAAAATGGAGGATATGAAGACACAAGTTATTAGGCCAAGCAGTGGTAGGCACACAGTGGCCACAACACAGGCGGGGAAAGATACTCTGATGACCAGGGGCCTCTCATGCCCCAAGATACTTGAGCCTTGTAGCATCTTGGTCTGAACAGTGAAAACATATGATTTAAAAAACATCTTGCAAAGGCAAATGCATGTGGCATTAATAACTTTTTCCAACTCAAAATACAAATGGCTACATATTGTATAAGGGTATTTATGGAGATTAGTAAAAATGTATGCAGTTATATGCTGCCAATATTCACTCAATTATTAGGCTCTAGGACATTTTGATACCATTTGTTACATATACATGCATTTACTGAACATCTAAAGTCTGAAAAACGAAATCAACCCACCTCCACTTGGTTTGATGTTTCTTAATAATTGCCACCACAAACTCAACGCACTGGGCTCGTCAATAACGACGCTATGACAATAATATTCATGATATCAGGCAGCAGGGTGGAGCAGAATGTTCCCGATAGGGTGCAATGCCTTTAGAAAAGGGCTGGGGATCATCCAGCCATCTTACATTCCTGTGACAATTTTGCATCCACTAAATTCCATTCGAATGAGTGCAGCATCCTTCTTCTTGGGCGACAGAAAGAAGGAGGAAAATACAGTGCGTGAAAAACATCAGCACCCGGAAGAGAAAGTGAGCGGAGGAGAGTGCTGATGCTGCTACGTTTGCACGGCGCAGCCTATCAAAAAAAAGCTACACACATCACATACATGTTAAATTATGTAGGGTATAACATATGTCTCTTAACAATGTTAAAACAGTCTGTTTAAAACAAAAACAAAAAACAAATAGTGCTTAATTGTTAGTGGGGGACGATGATGGGAGCTCTCCGTGGTGCTGCAACAGAACGCAGGATCGACTGTTTTTGCACTGTAAAACAGTGTTTCTCAAATGGGGTACGTGTACCCCTAGGGGTACTTTGGAGGACTGCAGGTGCTACGTAAGATATTTAACAAAATGATTAATAGTTACAAGGCTGTTGTCCAGAACATTGTTCCTCTTTATTTAGACTTTTTTTTCCTACCAAAAATGTGTCATTTGTGTCGCCTTCTTTGGACCTATTCTTGCCTTCCTTCCTTCCTTTTTTCGAAGTTATGTCACTTTTTTTGAATTTTTTGATACTATTTTGACCTATTCTTGCCTTACTTCCTTCCTTCTTCCTACCATCTTTTTTCAAGTTTTTTTTTCATTTTTACAGTTTTTGTCTCCTTTTCTCATCATCATTTAAATGTTTACCAGGTACAATGCTGTTGTTTAGTAAATCTATCGCTGACAGCGCTGTATTGTTCCTCTTTATAGAGACTTTTTTTCGACCAAAAATGATTAGGGCTGGTCAGGGGGTACTTGGCTTAAAGAAACAATTCAAAAGGGGTACATATTAAAAAAAGTTTGGGAACCACTGCTGTAAAACATATCCTATCAGAGACATGTAGCCTAAGTGTGTGCAACTAGCCGTTTGTGAGTCCGATGGGCTGTGTGTGGGCCTACAGTTTGTAACATGTGCTGCTGCCCCGCCTCTCTTCTCTTCTCCAGTAGTCAGTGGCATTTGGTGGTGGTGCATTTGCTCTCAGTCTGATTTCCTTTTCTTTTTTAGTGAATGAAACGTGTTAGGCACACAGCAGCTCAAATGGTCTTTGGGTCGAGATAATTTGTTTCAGCAAGATGAAACCATGGAGAATCCAAACTTTATTTCGCTTCCTTCTGTGTGTCAGTATTTTGCAAAGTAAGTTTCCATTCATTTTATTTTTAGTTTACCTCATGTGATCTAAAACGCTGTATTTTTAATTGTCTGCAGTTTATTGCAGTTAATTCCAATGAGAAAACGCTGTTCCAGCAAAGATGAAGACGAGATGTTAAAAATATTTGCATGAAATATTATATTATTTATTTTAATTGTGTCATTTTAATATTTTGTGGATCATCCATTTCCTCTCAGATTTCCACCCCCTTTCCACGCAAGCTGTTACCCAGAATCCACAAAGTTGGAGCCATTTGTTCAGGGATTTGCTATCATCATAATCCCGTAGACCTTCTTTGTATTTAGCTTAGGGGCTTTATTAAAACAGCGTTTCAGAGATAACATCTGGCCAGCAAAAATACATAGTTGACACTGGAAAAAACTAATCTAACATCTAATAGAGTTCTTGGTAACTTGGAATTATCAATGTAGAAGTGGCATGAAAAATACCCATGAACAATTATATCTAAAGATTGCAGCCATTTACTATGCCAGTGTTAATAATTTTTCGTATTACTGTTTTGATTTAATCTCCCTTTTTAGGCTCATTTTGATACACATATGTTATTTGTCATAGTATTCAATCAACACATACTAAACTCCACATTAACAGTCGGAACACAGAAATACTGCTGGTACTTAATGGCAGATTTGCCTGATCCCTAGAGCTTTATAGTAGGGCAAAATTGACATCCCTCGTTGTCCCCTATCACCATCTGTCATGAATTCACATTTTCTATTCACATCTGCATGCATTTGTTTTGAATGTCACCATCCGGATAATTGATTGATCAACCATGATCACATCAGAATGGGCCTCATTCACCAACCGTTATTACGAAGAAATTTGTTCTTAAACCCCACTTACGCACTTTTTATGAAGATTCTGACATTCACTAATGTTTTCTTATCTTGGATTTGTTCTTAGCTAAGAACAAAATCTACGAACACTCAGGAGCACTCTTAAGCACATTTGAGTGATGACAGTTTGCTCCAAATAATTGGTTACTGCATTTTATTTAATTCTACAGTCGTTTACAATGATAGTAGGCCTACTGTAATGTAATGTATTTCTGATCATTTGTTGAAAACAAAATCATAGTATGCAAAGAAACACTAACACTGCCATTTACATCAGCATTTAAACTGATTAAATCCTGCGTTACTTGGTGATTGATCGCGCTATTTATAGGGGCAAAATGCAGTGGGGGAATGTAGACTAATGAAGTAGGCTAGCCTACAAATACTTCGTTAGTGTAGGCCTACTTAAGTGCATTTATCACGTAGGCCTATCTGTACTTTACTTAAGTAGAATCAATAGTGCATACTTTTGACTTTTATTTAGTTAGCCTACATTTTGCAGCAATTATCTATACTTTCTACTCCACATTTCTACAACGTTGCGTTACATTTTCTGATCAGTTTTTCCCCCTGCCAAAACGTCTTCCTGACCGTCACACGTTTGTCTGACCAGTGAAGTTTGGTTGCCATAGATACATATGGGGCACCGCTGATCCTTGCTTCCAAGCCGGCTCCGGTGCTCCAGAGCCCGGGCGCAGCGCCGCTGACCGTTTATTGGCAGGGGAATTTGTCCACAATAAACAGTTTATTATCATTGAAATATGTTCAGTGTACCAAAGTCGCCTCCATCAAACGTCAGTTGTCAACAACGCGTCACCAACTGGGGAATTCGGGTATCTAAATCCAGCCCGAGTTTCCCACCTCTGATTCCCACAGGACGTTACGTGAATGGTGACGTTTTCACTCGGAAAAACGTTTTTCCGATGTCCATGAACGCACGGTAAGAACAGAAAATATTGGTGAATGAGGCCATCCTTTAGAGATAATACTTAAAGGTACACTGTGTAGTGTTTTAAGTTTTTTATTAGCTAAAATTAATGTCTTCGTGGCCGGGTTGGTTCAGTGGGTAGAGCAGGTGCACATATACTGAGAGGTTTATGCCTCGACGCAGAGGTCCAGGGTTCGAATCCAACCTGTGAGGATTTCCTGCATGTCTTCCCCATCTCTGTCCTTTTTCTCACCTAGCTGTCCTGCCAAAAATGAAAGATGGAAAAGTCCAAAAAATTATCTTTAAAAAAAACAATGTCTTCATTCATAAATATGTCCTCATTGGTGTAAAATGACCTCTGATCTGCCAAGATTTCTTATCTGTATTTACATTGGACGGGCAAATCCATGGAGGCTTCCGTGTCGTTCTGCCATTTTGAAAAACTATACTCGCTGAGAGGGACATAAAGCACTAGCAACGCGTTTTTGTTCAGAGCCAGCGTCACGTGACTGAAACCAGCTGAAACGGAGAAGGAGATCAGCGAGAGGTGCTTGTCACTTCCCCGGCAAATTTGAAAGCCTGCAGTGCACTTTAGTTCATAATGGAGGATCATACTTATGCTGAGCCACAGGAGAAGGAATCCTTGTCACCAAAAAAGTGAAAAAGGAAATTAAAAAGGCAACGTGACACATAACGGCTACCGTAGTTGCAACACGCATTTGAAAAAGCGAGGCACTAGAGAGCAATATTCATTTGAATGCAAAATAAAATTTCACTGCTAGATGGGAGAAATTCCTACACAGTGTACCTTTAATTTTGCCTGAGAAATAAAATATAAAGAAAACTTAATGTGGCATGATTAACTGAAATAAAACAGGTGCCATGGGGCAATATGAGTGTAAATGGTTTCTCTCCCTGTCTTAGCCTGTTGCTGTGCTCAGGGGAAATATGCTCAGAAGCTCCTGCATGATTTATTCACTGACTACACTAGTGCCCTGAGGCCTGTGGAGGACACAAACACCATACTGAATGTGACCCTGCAGGTTACACTGTCACAAATTATTGACATGGTAAAACACCACAGTACACACAAGTCACCACCACATTGTATGTGTTAAGTGAATCTGTGCAGATACCCACACAATAATGCCATTTTTATATTTAAGCATATTTCTGTTTTACCTGCAAAATGTCTCCTGTTGTTATCAATCATTTTCTATAATTTTCAATGTTTTACAGGATGAGCGAAACCAAATTTTGACTGCATATTTATGGATACGACAAGTGTGGGTTGATGCACACCTCAAATGGAATAAAGATGATTACGATGGACTCGATACCATTCGAATACCTAGTAGTTATGTATGGAGACCTGATATAGTCCTATATAACAAGTAGGTCCCGACTGGTATTGGGTTAATCAGTGTGGCTCCTGTTGGTCAGTATAAAAGACACAAGCTGAACATTCCTTGAAGCCATTATTTATAAGAGTGTCCAGAACCTTTGTCTGTTTTTTATACTAAAGTAATGACAAGAAAAACAATATTATACATATTGAAACTTTACAATTACAATCGGCGGCACCACATTTATGACAAAGAGCAAGGAGGAAGGAACACTAACCACATGCTGATGAATTGTAACTTATTGAAAAAGATATAAAATTCAGACACAACACTGAGGGATGAGTACAACTCTCTTAAATGCGTTGACTCTTCCCTCAGTTGGTGTACTTGTGTCTTTACATCCTGATCAAGTTTCTTTCTAAAGTTTTCTCTATCTATTCCAGGATATTACAGATGCTCTTCAATTATTTTTTAAAGTTATCCAACATTTCTATTTGCTCCTGTTATTAAACTCAGTTTCTAAGTTGTATTTGTTTTTCAGTGCTGATGACCATTTTACTGGCTCCATGGACACCAATGTGGTGATCCGGCATGATGGCCAGATGATGTGGGATTCCCCTGCTATTACCAAGAGCTCCTGCAAAGTGGATGTGTCCTTTTTCCCCTTCGATTCTCAGCAGTGCAGGTTTACATACGGCTCCTGGACCTACAACGGTAACCAGCTGGACATCCTGAACGCCATGGAGAGCGCTGACCTGGCTGACCTGGTGGAAAATGTGGAGTGGGAGGTGATGGGAATGCCGGCTAAGAAGAACATTATTCAGTATGGCTGCTGTGCTGACCCTTACCCTGACGTGACCTACACACTGAAACTGAAGAGAAAAGCTTCCTTTTACGTCTTCAACTTGCTAATTCCATGTGTGATGATCTCTTTCCTGGCACCACTGGGCTTCTACCTGCCTGCTGA
This sequence comes from Perca flavescens, assembly GCF_004354835.1. Taxonomy (NCBI): domain Eukaryota; kingdom Metazoa; phylum Chordata; class Actinopteri; order Perciformes; family Percidae; genus Perca; species Perca flavescens. The sequence goes on from NC_041333.1 coordinate 2,172,066, forward strand.
CTCTGGAGAGAAGGTGTCTTTGGGTGTCACCGTGATGCTGGCACTCACTGTCTTTCAGCTGTTGGTTGCAGAGATCATGCCACCCTCTGAGAATGTGCCACTTATTGGTAAGGGCAATAAATTAGGGGGACAAATCCAAACGTGTGATGATTAAGGGCCCTTTCACACCTGAAAGTCTGCACCGAGGTCCGAACCAAAGTTCATGTTTCGGTTAGTTTTGGTTTGGTTTTCATTGCAATTATGCGAGCGAACTGAAGAACTTTACATGACATAATTGCATCCTGTCGTCATCATGTATGTGGGCTGCGTCTTCCCATACTTGACATTGATTGGTTTGTAAATGGATGATGTGTCTGACGTTAGCGTGTTGTCAATTTGGCAGGTAGACAATACTCTTTGGCCTTGACAAAAATGAATGACAAGATGCATATATAGTTGCCACTATATTGTTATTATTATGACATTACTACCTGCAGCACCAACTATACTCGAGGCTAGTTCAAGTTCGCCAAATGAATGTCGTTGCGCAACCTCTTTATCGCTGCTGGCAGGAAAGGAAAAGAAGACGGAAAGCAATCTGCTACATCATCTTCTCTCGGTTGTTTATGCTGGAACACCGGAACTTCCTGTAAATAAGTCCAAACCATCCAAAACATGGTTTCGATTTAGAATGAACCGAACCATGGTTCGGTTCATTGGACTGAGACTGCCTTTTTTTGTCCAACCAAATTTTATCTCTTTGGTCCAGACCGTGGTACGGGTGAGGTTTCAAAGTGGAAATTTTGGCTCAGGTCAAACTGAAAAGTCTGAAAATCCGGAACAAAGTAAGTAGGTGTGAAAGGGCTCTAAAACGTTATGTTGATTTCCTTATTTTCTTCCACAGGAAAGTATTACATTGCAACGATGACCATGATCACTGCCTCCACCGCCCTGACCATCTTCATCATGAACATACACCACTGTGGCCCGGATGCCAAGCCTGTTCCAAAATGGGCCAAGAAAGTCATTCTGCAGCACCTGGCCAGAATGTGCTTTGTTTATGAAGTCGGGGAGAACTGCTTGTCACCACAGCCGGAGAAACAGGAGCCTCCTCTTGTAAAGAACATTAACTGCACCATGAATGGTCAGACAGGACAAGGCAGAGAGGACTGTGTCTTCAAAATGGAGAGAGGACAAGAGACAGTGGGCTCCATGACTGCAGAGGAGAGGGAAGACATGGATCAGATAATGAGCCCAATAGGCTCAATTGGGAAGAACCCCACTGACAACTACAGCACTTGGAAGAATGGCATTTTCATGAGCATGGACTGTGGAGATTTGGGGAGTCAGGGGAGATGCCGGAAGGGAGGTGTGAGTGATGGAGAGAGAAATGACAGAGATGTTTCCTGCAACAGTCAAAGCAATGAGAAGCATCTGCTGCGTAACATTGAGTACATAGCCAACTGTTACAGAGATCAGAGGGCAACGCAGAAAAGGACTGGGGAATGGAAGAAAGTAGCCAAAGTTTTAGACCGCTTCTTCATGTGGATATTTTTCATAATGGTGTTTTTAATGAGCCTTCTCATTATGGGCAAAGCCATCTAACTGCAGATCTGAGAATTTGGTCTTAAGGAAAGTGTTAATAGGTCTACATAACACAGAGATTATTACAGGTTAGTACAGGATTCATTAAGTACTACACTTTATCCAATAATTTGAATAACATTCAGATTGCACTTTTTCTTAACGTCTTAGAAATGGTCTATTCTGCAGGCCATGTCATCACCCACCCTACTGCAGTCCTAATTATGAGTAGAATTAGATATTTCATAAACGTCTTGTTTATGGATTTTGTTGTTAACAACTTGCGTTCCCCAACTTTTGTCCCAATCTTGTGTGAAAGTTACTAAACTCAGCTAAGAAATATAAGTCTGTTAGCAAATCAATACAATTTTCTACTGATGGTATTTCCACAATGTTGTCCTTTATTTTAAATAAATGAAATTGGTTTAGTTAATTAGTTTCTGTACACTTATTTCTTTGCGTGTGAAACAATAAGTCAAGAGATATAAAAAAATATCTTTACTGATACAGTACAAAAGTAGAACGATGGAACAAACAACACACCAGACAGACTGTTGTTGCTCTGATGATGTCGGGGGCATCAGCATGTGGCTTTATTTTAGTAATGAAAATAAATACATTAATAAACACATTAGCATAAGCATGATGTATTAATATATATTAGACTGTAATATACTTTAGAAGGAGGTAGAAGAAGAACAAGTACTTCATCCCTTAAATACAATCCCTCATTGGGGAAAATGTACTAAATTTACTTTCATGACATGAATCAGCGAAAGAGAGAGAATCACCCAACTTTACAGAAGAGTCATTAAGAGATAGAATGAGGCAAGCTTTTGTACATGAAATCAGAGCAGGAGAAAACAACGTCTCAATGTAGCTCACATGGATTATCTGTTAAATCCCCCGGATCACCACCATTTGCTTGGCTCTTGATGCGTATTATCCCTGGTCTTCATTGCAAAACTGGATATGACTCTTTAATCTGAACCCAAAGGAAAATAGAATGCTTAATCAGCAGAACTGTGTTTTGAATGAATGAATGAAAATGAATTTAGATGTGTATTGTCAAGTAGAGAATTGCTTTTCAGTCAGAATTAAACTGAGATGCAAGGGACAACTTAATCAGAGAGTTCCTGAGACCAAAATACTTCGTCATTACAGCAAACGGACAGTAGTTCTGGGAATATTCAGTACATTTCTACTTATATATATGTATATGTATATATATATATATACACACATACAGTACATAATGTTGTAGAATTATAGTACTCACTACTACATAATTGAAGAATTAGCAAGTAACTAACTGACTTGAAACAGTTTTTACTGTTACAGCTCTACAGTAATAACAGGTAACCCATTCATACTGTGTATGTCATTTTAGGATTTTGTCACATGAAAAAAGTAAAATTTAGTTCAGAATGTATATCGCATATTTATCCATATAAACCGGTCAAAAACCAAACAACTGAAGGGGATGTTAAATACAGCCTTTGGAGTTTTAGGACCAAAGAGTATATGTGTTGGGTATTGTTACAAAGCTAATACAATTGTCTGCACAATATTGTACAACAAGTAGTTTTTTATTTTGTATGGTTGTACTGTAGTGACACACAGTATTGACATCTAATTCGGAGTTCAAGTCTGTTAATGAATATGCTACACAAAGCATACTCCTGCAACTCAGTGAAAACAAATACATGAAAATACACTAATCAAACGGAAATTATGATTTTAGTGATTTTCATGCTAATCTAGCATTAATACACAAGAGATTGGTAGAGAACTTGTTTGTGGGCAAGGAGCCAGGATAACAAATGTAGACACTTATTCTAGTCTTCATACTTAATGATGATAATTTGCTGTGTTCATCTTGCAAAAAGTACTAATTTATCAATAAACCACATGTAATGTGGTACCAGAAGACGAAGATGGTGTGTTTCCTTGCCTTTTATGATAGTTTTTGAGACACTGAACCTTATCTGAATTTCACATACTTAAATGACTATGCAGAAAGAAATGCAACTTCAATAAAAAAAAAGTAGCTATTGTTTTAATTGAAGGTTTTAGGTTGGAGCCACTTTTCTTTGCACTATTTGGATAATTTTATCACGTAATAATCTTGTTTGCATTCCATAAATGATTGGATTTAAATTAGCAGGGACCACATGAAATAAAATGTGTGCAATTTTCCTTAAATCTGGGTAATTTGGGAAACGATGCAATATGATAGTTAAAAACCCCGACCAGAGCATAATAAGATAAAGAACAAGGTGGCTGGCACATGTTTGAATTGCTTTGTTTTTCAACTCTTTGTTTTTCTTGACCCAGCAGATGAGAGCTATTCTGAAATAAGTGACAGCTATGCCACCCATTGAGCAACTAAACAGCAACACCGTGAAAAAGAGTCCATAGATATTGTTGATGGACACATCCTCGCAAGAAAGCTTGAACAGTGATGCGTTGTCACAGTAAGCATTTTGGATAACCGATCTACAACGGGTCAGCCTCATTGTCAGACCTATCAAAACAGACACCAGCACTAATGACACCCCCCATGCAGATGCTGACAGCCCAATCACAGTTCTGGTAGTCATAATTGAGTTGTACCTCAAGGGGTGACATATCGCCACATATCTGTCAACTGCCATAATGATGAGAATCATATGTGAGGCGGATCCGAACGTGTGGCTGTGAAAGGCTTGAACCACACACTGGTTGTAGGTGATTAACCGTTCTGTTGAAATGATGTGAGCCATCAGCTGTGGCAGTAGAACTGTGTTACCTATTAGATCATTGACAGACAAGTTACAAAAAAGAATGTACATGGGCTGGTGCAAACTCTTTTCAGTGACAATAAGCACAAGGACTCCAATGTTAGAAAAAAGCAGGGTAACATAAACAAACAGCAGTAGGAAAAATAAAGGGTATGTGAACTGTGGGGATATGTCAAAACCTTGGATTGTTAGGATATCACTTGTCATGTTGCTTTCCATTCTGTTGCAATTGATGAAAGACCTAAAAGAGAAACAATGTTAGAAGCTTTAGTAGTGATGGGTGAAATAAAATCTACATTGAAACATATCAAATTAAACATTTTGGGCATTGTTCTATTATTTAAAATATGAATAATGAATTAAATACTTAGAATAACAAATAACAAAACAAGAAAAGCATGAATAACATTGTGATAGCAGGGTCAATTACAATATGAACATAAAATTAAGCATGAAGATGTAACATTCTGTACATTAAATTGACATTAAATGACTTGTTCTACCACATGATAGTACCTTGCGTGTGGAGGTGGGAATCCCGACTCAGCAGCTAGCTCTTCCTAGCTTTTATTTTCAACATGTGTAATGTGTGACGTGAATTCGCTTCAGGAAGATGGGTTAGGCTCCTTGTATGGATGGAAATCTTTGGTTTGATATTTCATTTCATTTAGCTTGTTTAGCACATGAAGGTCAAGAAGCCCCTGAGATCAGAGGTTATCACAGGGACATCACAGCCATTTTTGTGACTAAATTCAACCTCTCCTCCTGTGTTTTTTTCAATAACTCACACCAGTCAAATCCAAGTACTGTATATATTAATAGAGGACTGAAATTCAATTAAAATGCTATGCAATTACATGTCAGCAAAACAGTAAGGGTTTAAAATGAAATTAAGTTAAATTTGTAAGTATTTCTCAGTACTTGTACTTCAATCTAATCTAAACTAATCTTAATTCAAATCAGTGTACATCACAGTTGTTATATCATGTGAGCAATTGATCAAACATGGGAAAAGCGCTCTAATTTGATTTATCATAGTTACATTAAGTATGAAAAAAAAAACTAAAATTAAAATTTGAACACCAGAATTCTGAGGCATACAATACAAGGCAAAAATAACAAAATTTTTCCAAGGAAGGGCCCAAATTTTTCTAAGCAGACACTCTGACTTTCAAATAAATAAAATAAAATGTATTTATCCCTAATACGGTGTTTAATATTTTCACTTTCTTACTAAATGAATGCTATATTTTTTACATGTATTAGAGTGAGCAAACTCCTAAAAAACATGGGGGAGAAAATCCATAATGATACTGACTTTTTTTTTTAAGATAATTTTTCTGTACAGCCTAGACCTGAAAGGGTAGAGAGGGGGGAACGACATGCAGCAAAGTTGATCCATCCTCCACCCAGACCACGCTCCCGATGTGGATTTTTGCTCTTTCATACTACTCGCTACAGCGTCAATTCACACGCAATCGCAAGGTAATGTAAGTCAATGGAGGCCAAATGGCGTTGATAAACACACAGACATAAACATAAACACGCTAGCGAGTATGATAACACGCCAATAATGGCATACGACTAGCCATTTCATGAGATCAGTCTGACTGAGGAGTGATAGTTAAAGACTGTGATCACGGGAACATGGTTGTAGTATTTTGCCTCCTGATTGGCGGAAAATGCTTGCAGAAAGAAAGGCCTGTTGTCAGGTAAAAATGTCACTGTCAAAGAGCCTGAAGCAAAACAGTCATATCATCGTCATAGTCATAGTCATCAATCAGTATATATACATATATATATATATATATATATATATATATATATATATATATATATATATATATGTATTTAGGCTATTGAACTATAATGACTAATGCCTATATATGTATTGCATCATTTATGTATTTCATGTTCTATTTCATAGCCATATTTATTATGTGATGGCTACAGTTTCCCTCAACTGCAGCCGGGACATTCTAACGCTTAACGTGAAAAAACTTAACGTGGTTTAATGTACCTAAACAATGATCAATCAGATATCAGTCAGTTATCAGTCACATAACGTCCATAAGAATTTGACTTTGGGTTAGATTTTTTGACAGTTTTCAGTGGTTGTGAGGAGCAATATGAGAGAGAAATTTGGTAATCATTGATCACTGACATTTTCTACAATAAGGAAAATCTATTTGTTTATGGTCATCAAGCTAGGCTATATGCTAGCGCCATTATGCTAGCTAGCTAGCTAGCTAGGTGCTTAAGTTATGTTATTACTCACCCTCGTAGTTGTGGACATAACTTCATACGTCCCTCTTCAAAGCTTTCTCCCGTTTCCTGATTTGTGCAGGTGAAAGTGCGTCGACCATTCTGTGCACATTGTTGACATATACTTATAATAAAGCTATAAACGGCGCGGGGATAGATAAACTTGGTTACAGAGCAGCCGCCCTCAACAGACGTTCTAAAGTAAAACAAACGCACCCTCAACGGGGCAGGAGGGGGGAGGGCGAGACGTCGAAATGGATGCCAATAAGATTCTGAATGGAAAGTTTACTTTTAAAAAGTAGTTTCACGCATACACAGCCTGTACCACACGGAGAAAGCAACCCAACTGGAACTGCTGCAAAGTGCAAATGCTGTCAGTGAGTAATCAAAATTATTTAGGAGTTACTGCACACTATATTGACATTTAGGAGTTACTGTGACACTATATTTTCGTTTTTTTGACTGTTTTTGTCATTTGGGACATTGTCCACCGCCTTTTCTTTCCAGGAGAATTGCATTCCTTATTAGAAAAATTTAAAGGTTACAAATGTCCTGTGTGGGGTATTGGACCCGGCAGGTACTACAACAGTTGAAGAGGCTAACACTTTAGGTAAAGACCCCATATTCATCCCAATTATTCCACCATTCTCCTTATTTCCCTCCTTATTTCCCGAGCCTTTATTACAGGAACACACTGGGACCCACCACCCCTGCCTCAGAGTCTCAAATACCCCACATATGGCATGATCACCCAGAGCCCCTCCTCTGAGCCACCCACAAGCCTTCAGCAGCATCATCCATCTCCGAGAAATTCCAAAGTTTGTGAGCACTCCATTAGAACCCGTACCCAGAAACAGGCTAATGGTAGCCTTTTACCCTGACCCACCAGTGCCCAGCTAACTCGGTTAACCCACTCCTCCCTTCCATAGTTTGGCTCTCCACTACAGAGGGAGAAAGTTTCCCTGCTGCCCCTGGTTAACCTCTCCTCCTACTGCTGCTGCACTAACAGCCCCCCTATCCTCAGCGCTAACTATTTGTGCTGGCATCCCCCTACACATCCTAGCTAGATGCCCCACACCCTGGCATCGAAAACAAATAGGTCTAACTGCGGCGTCAAACCTGGGCTCCTGTCTTATGGCCCGAGGCCTCCCCCCCATCTGTACCTGAAGCTGTGCTACCTCTTTGGCTAGAGCCTCCATTTTTTCATCCTGTCTCCTCATAGCCTCCCTCAGCTCCAGTAATATGGGGTCCAGCTGAGCCACAGCCCCTACAGCTGAACTCTCTGCTGACGCCTCACAGGTATATGCAGTTCTCCACCTAACATCATCATCCGCCAACAGGATAGCCTCCCCACATAATTTCTTCATGCTAAGGGAGGAATCCTGACGAAGCAGCTTTTTAAGCTCTCTACGTAACGTTACATCTCTCACATTTTCTGCAAACTGATGTTTAATGGACTCCTCTCCACACAATTGATCACCCCCCTTACAGCGGCTCACCTCTGCAGCAAGGGCAAGTAAAGCATGGGAATACTCTCTCAACCCCTCCCCCTCCCTCTGTTTCCTGTCAAAGAAGCGTTTTTGTGCTCTAACCAAAGAAGGTGGGCGACCATAGGCCTCCTCCAGCAACGCTAACATTAACTCTGGATTTCTCCTCACCTCTGTTACAGAATGCTTGATCTCCTGCTGAGCCTCTCCTTCCAAATGCTCATAAATATAAGCCGCTTTCTCTTTGCCTTTATACCTATGATAACTAACCGAGTTCTCTAGCTCATCAATCCAATCACTAAAAGCTAATGAACCAGGCTTGCCCGAAAACATCACAATTCTTCTCTCCTTTGGCAAATACACAATCTCCAAAGAAGATGGGGAGGGTACAAGAAGGACGATGGTGCAGCAGACCCTTCAACAGGTGAATCATTGGTTTGCATATCAGGTTTTATAGTCTCATGCAGCTGTGCGCCAAATGTTCATTCTGCGTACGCAATCTGTCCATCTCTGCCTTTTCACTTGACAGCCTCTCCTTTAACGCCTGAACCTCGTCCTCCAAATCGTGCCGCAACATGGCGAGCCCACCAAGGAAAGCCGACAGCAAGCGTCCCGTGCTGATCTGTTCAATGCCTTCCCCTATGCTACTGTTTCTACAAATACCACCCAACACTGTATCCCACCAGCCAACAATTGAAGACCCTACTCACAGCGCCAAATGTAATGCGTGTGCAGGTTCTATAAAGATAAATGCCCACAAACCGTTTAAACAGTAAGCGAGGATTTGATTCATTTCACAATAAGTTGTCCTAGTTGGCGATACAGGTGAGAACTTGTAATCACCTCAAAAAAGTGGCATAAGTCTTGACACTGCGCCCCGGTCTAAAATCAACCAGCCACTCTAAACGATAGACGAGCCTCACCACATCCGCGCACCTTCACACATTGATAAAACCCAAGAGGAAGAAACTGCTCCACGCTGACAGGTAATCAGTGTCCAACAAACATTACCCTCCAGCTGAGTTTGACGCTCCCTTATGCCGTCATCAACAGCGTGCCCGGCTACCGTGCACGTAACCACACCTGTAACGGCACCGCCTCACACTGCACACTATATTGACTATCGTTTTTTTGACTGTTTTTGTCATTTGGGACATTGTCCACCGCCTTTTCTGTCCAGGAGAATTGTTACATTCCTTATTAGAAAAATTTAAAGGTTACGAATGTCCTGTGTGGCATCTGGTTTTGGACCATTTTGTTTGTAATGTATAAGCAAAGTGTTAGTGTTACATCTCAGTTAGGTTAGGTACTTGGAGGAATTGTGCAAAAATGACAGATTCACACGTTTCTTTTGTTTACCATCCATCCATCCATCCATCTTCATCCGCTTATCCGGTGTCGGGTCGCGGGGGGAGCAGCTCCAGCAGGGGACCCCAAACTTCCCTTTCCCGAGCAACATTAACCAGCTCCGACTGGGGGATCCCGAGGCGTTCCCAGGCCAGGTTGGAGATATAATCCCTCCACCTAGTCCTGGGTCTTCCCCGAGGCCTCCTCCCAGCTGGACGTGCCTGGAACACCTCCCAGGGGGCATCCTTACCAGATGCCCGAACCACCTCACCTGGCTCCTTTCGACGCAAAGGAGCAGCGGCTCTACTCCGAGCTCCTCACGCATGACTGAGCTTCTCACCCTATCGCTAAGGGAGACGCCAGCCATCCTCCTGAGGAAACCCATGTCGGCCGCTTGTACCCTGGATCTCGTTCTTTCGGTCATGACCCAGCCTTCATGACCGTAGGTGAGGGTAGGAACGAAAACTGACCGGTAGATCGAGAGCTTTGCCTTCTGGCTCAGCTCTCTTTTCGTCACAACGGTGCGATAGATTGAATGTAATACCGCACCCGCTGCGCCAATTCTCCGACCAATCTCCCGCTCCATTGTCCCCTCACTCGCGAACAAAACCCCAAGGTACTTGAACTCATTCATTTGGGGTAAGGACTCATTCCCTACCTGGAGAATGCATTCCATCGGTTTCCTGCTGAGAACCATGGCCTCCGATTTAGAGGTGCTGATCCTCATCCCAACCGCTTCACACTCGGTTGCGAACCGATCCAGTGAGTGCTGAAGGTCACAGGCCAATGATGCCATCAGGACCACATCATCTGCAAAGAGCAGCGATGAGATCCCCAGCCCACCAAACTGCAACCCCTCCCCACCCCGACTACGCCTCGATATCCTGTCCATAAATATTACAAACAGGATTGGTGACAAAGCGCAGCCCTGGCGGAGGCCAACCCTCACCTGAAACGAGTCCGACTTACTGCCGAGAACCCGGACACAGCTCTCACTTTGGTCGTACAGAGATTAGATGGCCCTAAGTAGAGACCCCCTCACCCCATACTCCCGCAGCACCTCCCACAGTATCTCCCGGGGGACCCGGTCATATGCCTTCTCCAAATCCACAAAACACATGTAGACCGGTTGGGCATACTCCCAGGCTCCCTCCAGGATCCTTGCGAGAGTGAAGAGCTGGTCCGTTGTTCCACGACCAGGACGGAATCCGCATTGTTCCTCCTCAACCCGAGGTTTGACTATCGGCCGAACCCTCCTTTCCAGCACCTTGGAGTAGACTTTACCAGGGAGGCTGAGAAGTGTGATACCCCTGTAATTGGCACACACCCTCTTTTCCCCCTTTTTAAAAAGGGGAACCACCACCCCAGTCTGCCACTCCTTTGGCACCGTCCCAGACTTCCACGCAATGTTGAAGAGGCGTGTCAACCAGGACAGCCCCTCCACACCCAGAGCCTTGAGCATTTCTGGACGGATCTCATCAATCCCCGGAGCTTTGCCACTGTGGAGTTGTTTGACTACATCAGTGACTTCCGCCTGGGAAATCGACGACAATCCCCCGTTATCCTCCAGCTCGGCCTCTAACATAAAGGGCGTATTAGTCGGATTCAGGAGTTCCTCAAAGTGCTCCTTCCACCGCCCTATTACCTCCTCAGTTGAGGTCAACAGTGTCCCACCCTTACTGTACACAGCTTGGATGGTTCCCCGCTTCCCCCTCCTGAGGTGGCGAACAGTTTTCCAGAAGCACTTTGGTGCCGACCGAAAGTCCTTCTCCATGTCTTCTCCAAACTTCTCCCACACCCGCTGCTTTGCCTCTTTCACGGCAGAGGCTGCAGCCCTTCGGGCCCTTCGGTACCCTGCAACTGCCTCGGGAGTCCTCCGGGATAACATATCCCGGAAAGACTCCTTCTTCAGTCGGACGGCTTCCCTGACCACCGGTGTCCACCACGGTGTTCATGGGTTACCGCCCCTTGAGGCACCTAAGACCCTAAGACCACAGCTCCTCGCCGCAGCTTCAGCAATGGAAACTTTGAACATTGTCCACTCGGGTTCAATGCCCCCAGCCTCCACAGGGATGCACGAAAAGCTCCGCCGGAAGTGTGAGTTGAAAGTCTGTCGGACAGGGGCCTCCTCCAGACGTTCACAATTTACCCGCACTACACGTTTGGGCTTACCAGGTCTGTCCAGAGTCTTCCCCACCCCTGACCCAACTCACCACCAGATGGTGATCGGTTGACAGCTCTGCCCCTCTCTTCACCCGAGTGTCCAAAACATACGGCCTCAGATCAGATGAAACGATTATGAAATCGATCACTGACCTTCGGCCTAGGGTGCTCTGGTACCAGGTACACTTATGAGCATCCCTATGTTCGAACATGGTGTTCAAGTTATAGACAATCCATGACTAGCACAGAAGTCCAACAACAAACAACCACTCTGGTTTAGATCAGGGAGGCCGTTCCTCCCAATCACGCCTCCAGGTGTCTCCATCATTGCCCACGTGTGCGTTGAAGTCCCCAGCAGAACAATGGAGTCCCCACTGGCGCCCCATGCAGGACTCCACTCAAGGTCTCCAAGAAGGCCGAATACTCCAAACTCCTGTTTGGTGAATATGCACAAACAACAGTCAGAGTTTTCCCCCACAACCCGCAGGCGTGGGAGGCGACCCTCTCGCCCACCGGGTAAACTCCAACGTGGCGGCGCCAGCCGGGGCTTGTGAGCATCCCCACACCCGCCCGGCGCCTCACATCCTGGGCAACTCCGGAGAAGAAAAAAGAGTCCAACCCCTATCCAGGAGTACGGTTCCAGAACCGAGACTGTGCGTGAGAGGTAAGCCCCACCAGATCTAACCGGTAGCGCTCCACCTCCCGCACCAGTTCCGGCTCCTTCCCCCACAGAGAGGTGACGTTCCACGTCCCCAGAGCCAGCGTCTGCTGCCCGGGTCTGGTCCGTCGAGGCCCCTGACCTTCACTGCCACCCATGTGGTAGCGCACCCGACCCCAGCGGTTCCTCCCACAGGTGGTGGGCCCATGGGCTGGAGAGATGGGAGCCACGTAGCTTGTTCGGGCTGTGCCCGGCCGGGCTCCGTGGCAAACCCGGCCACCAGGCGCTCGCCGATTAATTGCGATTAAAAATGCATGCATCGTTTGACAGCCCTACCTATGAGTACTTCTTAAGGGGACAGGTGTTCTAACCAAAATCAAAAAAAAAATCCTAATCTTAACTAGTCGTTTCGGTGCCTAAACTTAACTGTCTCACGGTGCCCTGTACCCAGCTCACAGTAGCCTTTTAATGATTTTAATGAAAAGACCACTAAACTTAACTGTCATGTGAGTGGTCGTCATGTGACCGGTGGGCGGTTGCGGTAATTCCGTAGTATACCATATGAATTGTTGAGTTTTCGTACGAAATCATACAAACACGTACATAAGAATGGGTTGAACCTATACATAGGCCCAGATGGCAGAATCGCACTATGCATATTGCTGTGAGGCGACAGAACTAATCAGTGAACCAAATTTTCATGATTATAATTATTACCATACTTCAATTTTTGTACAGGAGAAAGACCACAAAAAGTACTTAGAGGGTCAAATCAATTATTAAAGCAACTCAAGGGTCCATCATGTCCATTTCTCTTGGGTAAGATGATAAGTATTTTCCTAATGTCCTAATGTCCTAACAGCTGTGTGCTGGTTCCCAAAGGTCTGTTGTGACTACTTCAGTGCTCGGTTTCAATCAGTAATTTTCTTCTGGGAAATTTAAACAAATATGAAAAGGCTGTTTAATATGATATACATTTTATGTTACATTAGAACTGTGAATTTTCTTTTTTGATAATTTTTTTGGGGTATTTTAGGCCTTTAATGACAGGACAGCTGAAGAAATGAAAGGGAGAGAGAGGGGGGAACAACATGCGGCAAAGGGATGCAGGTCGGAGTCGAACGTGGAGGAGTAAACCTCTATATATGGCCGCCCTCTCTACCAACTGAGCTATCCAGGCGCCAGAACTGTGGATTTTTTAATAAATGTTCGGAATTTTTCTTTTTTTATCTGCCTTTCAGGGCTTCTGTAGAAGGAGAGAAAAAAACACAGAGCAAAGACTATGTTGTGACACTTTAACTTCAATCATGAACCTATTCAAATGTTTTATAAATGAAGTAGGGATTAAAGTTATGGAATCAAATGTTGCAATGTTGCAAGCAGCCTTAGATGTTACAGCCTCCCTTGGGTGTTATTAGACAACATCCTTCATTAGAAAACAACAACGAATCTCATTATCACCTGGAGGTTTACTAATTGTCCAGGGATTAATTACAAGGTGAGACAGAAGTAATAATAATACATCATTTAATTATATCTCAAAGGGGCTCATTAATAAATGTGTTTTGACAAAGTAATGAGGCATTGAGCTGATGTAACTGCCAATTTGTAGTGTATCATAGTTACATAATACTGCTACAGTAGCCCTTTAGCTGAAAAGATGGACAAGATAAGAGTTGGAGAAGATCACGTTAAGTATTTCTGTTGTTGTGTGATACCAAAACAATCTTTTCAAAATAATGAAAATTAAAGAAGAGAAGAATTTAGATAAGAATGGAGCAAAATTCCTAACTCCAGCCAGGCCTTTCCAGCAGTAGTGCAGGTCAAGTGGTTTTGACTTATTTAGTCCACCATTAAAATGACAGCCAACTCTGATTTATAAAATTTAAACTGTGAAATAGACACACTTTAGATCCAAGAGACTAAAGTGGCTGGGATTGTGAAAATATGAAAAGGCTTGCCTCTTTTGATTGATTGTCCCACAGTGTAGAGATCGTGATACATTGAGTTAATTTGGTAATTAAGAAAAAAAAGAATGTTTATACCTGGGAACCTGTGATTGAAAGATTAAGGCCTAATTGTAATGTCAAATAAAATACTATTATTATGAGGGCCAATAATAGAACACTGACATGTGGTACATGATTTCTTTACAATTTAAGATGAAACCTGACTTCATTTAGGACTTAAAATAACTTTCTATCATGTTTTCGGATGAAAGGTGCTTATGAAAAAAGTGAATCACCTGTTGTGATCAACAGCACTGATCATCATAAAAATGTTTATCATAAACCGCATATTACAAAATATAACGTATTCTTTATCGTATCGAGACTGTCAACAACATCACACCAGTTTTAAAAATCACTTCATTGACTCCCATTCCATCTTAAACGTCTTACACATTGTCTTTTTTTAAGTCACTTTTAAAAACTCACCATTTTAAACTAGCTTTTTATTGACTTTACTGTTTACTTATTGTCTTTTTTAATTGTATGTAAAGCGCGTTGTAACTTTTTTTTCCAATACTAGAAGGTGGAGTTGAAACACTGCTGACCACTGATTGGACAGAGAGAATCATCACTAGCGCACCATGGAACATCCTGCAGGCATGCCTTACATTTTTTAACTCACTCAACCCAGATCTTAAAAATGGTAGCCCATAAAAACCATTACGTGGTCAACTGAGAGAGTGACATTCCTCTGTTTGGTTGCCGATGAAAAGATCCAGCAAGAGCCACGATCGCTATGACAATTGCTAAGAACCCTGCATACGTTGATGGGGTAGCCTACTATCTGCAGTGGAAAACAAAATAGAGAAAAGCACCTGGTACAAAAAGTGGGTTGAGTTGAGTAGAATTGATTTGAGCTGAACCATGCAGTAGAAATGAGGCATACCATTTGAAACAGTTTATTTGTTTCTTACATCTTTAGCCTGTTCCTTATACTGCAAACATACATCTAATCACATTTCATCTCATCAATTTGCTGGAAATAAATTCAGTTAGCTCTACAGTAAATCCTTTCAAACCAACACTGACTAGCCACAACAATCCATAACTTTAGTTCCTTCAGCTGTAGTGCCATAACTTAAATGTAGTTTAGTAATTTGAGGACACAATTTTAGTAATTCTTTGAGCATAAAATGTACTTTGTATAATAAATACATTTGACCAGATGACCTCTCAGAGAGCGCAGACCTCCCCGAAGGTATACAGTCCAGCCTTTTTTCATATGCAAATCTGCAACCGTAACCACTATATGTGTCTGGATATATTTCCCAAACTATTAGAACCAGCAGTCAAGACCACTCGTAAAGCTATGTTGCAACCACTATTTAACTTATTTTATAATGCACAATTTAAGGGTGACGCTGCGTAAGATAGATCGTAGAATTTATCACAAACTTGTTTAAACGTCGCCCATCAATGTGTCTGTGGCATTCCGGATCACAGCTGCATATCTAATGGAGACGGACAAAATACACAGAAGTCACGCCACTCTGCTGGTTACACGTAAAACAAATAATTTGAGTATCTGCCCCGTGATACGGATCCGCTCCATAATGTAATGGGTTCTTCCTTAGTCCATGGTACTGTATACCCTTCCACCAAGTTTTTGATCAAAATTGGGCAAGTAGTTTTTTCATAATCTTGCTGACAGAAAATCAAACCAACAAACAAACAAAAATATACACATTATTTCTGGGGAACAATCTCAGAAGATTTAATAAAACAAACAGAAATACCTTTAATAACTGTTGGGTTTCAATAGTTATTGTGTTTGTTTTTTTTTTCACAAAAGTATCTCACAACTTCATACTTACAGTAATCCTGATATTATTCATCTTTCCAAAGCCAATGACAATCCCAGAGGCAAAAGGTGAAGTAAACAAGTTCTGGTTACGGTTCCGGTGACAATAAATAAGGCAGAATGAGCAGGGCAGTTCTCAACACTTCATGCAGCACTTCATGTTGCATGCTTGCACTGCTTCAGACCAATTTCCAATAATGAGATTTGATCACTGTTTCTCTTCATACTGATCAACAGTAAGTGGAGAAAAAGAATGGAGAACGAATCTTTTGGGTTCAGGTCTGAGTTAACCCTCGACCCATTTGTTATTCCACCTGGAGGAAAGTATCCCATATTTTTTCTTGGTCTTGCGATTTATTGTTTTGCCATTTTTTGCAACCTGATCTTGTTGACTTTGATCATTCTGAAAAGGAACCTTCACAAACCCATGTATTTCATCCTGTTTAGTCTTCCCCTCAATGATCTGATAGGCATAACTGCAATGCTACCAAAGGTTATTTCAGACATTGTTACAGAAACAAATAAGGTATACTATCCTCTCTGTGTTTTGCAAGCATTTTTGCTCCACATGTATGGCGGTGGAGTTTTGTTTATACTTGCAGCAATGTCTTTTGATCGTTATGCTGCCATTTGCATGCCATTACGCTACAGCTCTGTTATGACCCCCAGATTTGTTATTTGCATTATCTCTCTAGTTTGGGGTCTTGACTTTGTCTTGATTGTATCATTGTTCTCTTTACAGACAAGGCTTCCCAGGTGCAATTCTCTGATTATGAATGTATTCTGTGATAACCCATCTCTACTGAAGCTCACATGTGAAAACACAACAGTCAATAATATCATAGGATTATTTAACACAGCTGTAATACAATCTGTAAGTGTGTCTATTCAGGCTTTTTCCTATGTGAAGATTCTGATCACATGTGTGTTTACAAGGAGGTCTGAAGCAAAGACGAAAGCTGTCAATACGTGTGTTGCCCAGTTGCTTATTTTAATCATATTTGAAATTGTGGGAACTTTCACAATTTTATCTCATAGGTTCAAAAATGTGTCAGCTGACTTGCAAAAGATAATGGGCATGCTAATATTTATTGTACCTCCACTTCTGAATCCAATTGTATATGGGCTGTATACAAGTGAAATACGAAACACTCTTCTGAGTGTCTTAAAAAATAGAGTATCCATCTAAGTCTTTACACAAGGTGGTTAACAGCACTGCATTTTCAATCACTGCAATCACAACCAATCTGTTGTCTCAGGTAGTCTTTCTGATAGTGTAAACAAAATCAACTATGCATGAGACAATAGCAAGTGCACAAACTTGAACAAAAATGTAAATCACTTTTAACTGTTTTGTTTGTTGGGGAAACCGTACATTCTGAATATTTTTAAATGGTTTATAATGTAGGACAGGAAGTTTTACTCTGGATTTAAGTATTTATTGACTGGTAATTTTGTTAATATAGTTTTTCCTCAATACAACCGAAACAGTTTTGTAAAAGGTGGGAAACATATTTCGCTCAGTCAGTTATACTGAGTCAAGTTTCAAGTGTGTTGGGCTTTCACATTTGATAATGATAAGATGAAACTGGGTCAAACTGGGTGCATCTTACTGCAATTGTACAAATATATTACTTGGCTCTGTCATTTTTGTTACAAGTTTGGAAATATGTATTTATTTATCTCTTTTTTGTGTGTTTCTATTGGTGTGTACAGCACTTTGTGATGTTTAAGTACCATGGTGTATAACTAGTCTCATACTGCAAATAGTCTCTAAAATGTAATACTTAATTCATCATACATTACATTTTTATTTCAAGACAAACTGTAAAACTGGATCAGACATTGGCTGTAGCATGTGGCTTTACTTGTTCTGATCCCCTTCACATTGATTGTATGTTCAAATATTTTATCATGCACTCCATTTATAATACTGTAGCTCCAAAACTTTACATCAATTAAAAGGCAATTCCATTTTTTAGTTTTTTGAGGTTTTTTATTCTGTAGCTTCCCTGTAGTGTATTCAAATCCAAACCTTCACATTTTCTGTTTGTAAGTATGTTTTAGTGTCAAAATGCTGTTTTCCAAAGCCCTTATAAAACCTTTTTCCCACGTGACCTGACAGGTTTCTGTTGATGATGTTGCTTCAGTACGGTGCATTACAGTACAATACAGTAACTTGGATGGTGGTTGGCACGGCCCCACATTTGGAGAAGCTGACAAGCAATGCACTGTCTGGGCTCCCGGATAGCTCAGTTGGTAAAGCGGGCGCCCATATATAGAGGTTTACTCCTTGACGTAGTGGGCCAGGGTTTGATTCCGACCTGCAGCCCTTTGCTGCATGTCATTCCCCCTTTCTCTCCCCTTTCATGTCTTCTGCTGTCCTATCAATAATGGCCTAAAAATGCCCAAAAAATAATCTTAAAAAAAGCAATGTACTGTCATGGACGCCATGTTAGGTTGGATCCAAAAGTCAAACAATAACAGAAACTTCCAGAGTTTGTGTTATTGTGTGAATTTGATTATAACTAACTGGTCGAGGCAGCGGTAGCAACTCCCATGTTCTTTAAGGTGAAACTACTGTGCAGCCATTATATCACTCTCTTCAAATCCAATACCTGCACTCCAGGTATTTCACCTCCCAGAACACGGGAACTGCTGGTCTACTGTTACTGCTGCCTAACGTGCTGTCCACAGCAGTAACATTACATTGCTTAGCTTCTGTGCTGTTATTTCCCAACTTAGCACAGCTAACGTTGACTCAGCCAGTTCACATTATTCATAACCTTAACCCACGGTAACCCTCGTGACTGCTTTTTGCCAAGGCTAAGTGGGCATTTTTGTTTGTATAACCTGGAATCCCACTATAATTATAGCAGAGTCCAAACCAAACAATATGGAAGATGTGCTGATGTTTGCTGTGTGGACCATTAATAAACCTGAATATTCTGAAACATATTTCTGGTTGTTCTGTCATTTAATGAAAACAAATAAAGAATTAAAAACAGCACCATTAACAATACAAAATACATTTGAATTTAATAGTATCCAGATAAAAACTAAATACATATAGTCAGGTTTTATTTTTTATACAAAATAAGAATTATTGACATTCAATTGTGCTTGCATTTCTGCCTTCTCACATACTTCTTATTACAGATAAAGAGATTAAAGAATGACTTTATTCAACTAAATAGCAGTAGTAGTAATAGACTTTTTAAGGATGTTTTCCTTACTATATGTCCATCTGTTCTTGCAGTTGTTAATAGTAGCCTTTCCTCAGGTGTGGTCCCTGGAAATTTTAAACATGCCATGTCCAACTTTTAATTAAAAAACCTGGACTCGACCCTGCAGATCCAGCCAATTTCAGGCCAATATCTAAACTAACTTTCATATCTAAAATACTGGAAAAGTTGGTTTACAGTCAACTAATGGCCTTTTCGGAAGAACACAACATTCTTGAAGTCTTCCAATCCGGTTTTAAAACTCTGCACAGCACAGACACTGCTCTTTTAAGGGTATTTAATGACATATTTCTAGCTACTGACTGGTGACTGTGTTGTTTTGGTGCTTCTTGATCTAACTGCGGCATTTGACACGGTGGACCATCCTGATCTCACGTTTGGAGCAGTGGGTGGGAATCAAGGATGTCCTGGTTCAGGTCCTATTTGGAAGGTTGCACTTTCTCTGTCAGCTGTGGTGACTCGGTGTCCTCCTCTGCTCCTCTCTCGTGTGGGGTCCCACAGGGCTCTGTTTTAGGCCCTCTTCTTTTCTCTCTCTATCTGCTTCCGCTTGGTTCCATACTTAGGAAGCATGGCATTCTATTCCATTGCTATGCTGACAACAGCCAGATCTATGTGCCACTTAAAAAGAGCAACTCTCTCAGACCACTGCTCAAATGCCTGTATGACATGAAGGCCTGGATGGCTTCTATTTAAGTTTTAATGAAACAAAAACGGAAGTGATGGTTTTTGGTGTCCACACTGGGACCCCTTTTGTCGATCTGGGTCCCTTGGCTCAATATGTCAAACCAACCGTTACCAATTTAGGGGTTAAAATTGACTCAGATATTAAGCTTGACAAACAGATTGGGGCAGTGGTTAAAGCAGGCTTTTTCCAATTACGGCAGTTAGCCAAAATAAAGCTGATTCTTACTAGGCAGAACTTTTTTACAGTAATACACACTTTTGTGACCACTTGGTTGTATTACTGTAACTCCCTATACGTAGGCATCAGTGCCGCTTCAGTTGCTCTTCTTCAGATGGTACAAAACGCTGCGGCGTGTCTCTTAACGGGAGCACGTAAATATGAGCACATTACCCCCGTTTTAGCTTCACTCCACTGGCTCCCCGTATGTTTTAGGATCCATTTTAAAATTAATGTAATTGTGTTTAAATCCTTAAATGGTCTTGCCCCATCATACCTGTCTGAATTGCTTCACCCCTACACTCCGACCCGCTCACTCAGGTCAGCTGAACAACTGCGCCTGAGTGTTCATAAAACAAAGCGGAAACTTAAAGGGGATCGTACTTTTGCTGTGGCAGCTCCAAAATTATGGAATGAGCTACCTCTGCCTATTAGACAGGCTTCTTCACTGTCTACTTTTAAATCTCTTCTTAAAACCCACCTTTTTTCCTTGACATTCCCCAGCAGAGGCTGACATTTTTGTGCAATTATTTTTACTGTGATACTGTTTCATGTTTTAAATGTTAGATGTTGTAAATGTTTTAAATGATTACAGCACCTTGTGCAATGTTGGTTGCTTTTAAAGTGCTTTATAAATAAATTTGATTGATTGATAGTAGTATATATGTTATATATATAAGGTACACCTGTTCAACTGCTTGTTAATGCAAATGTCTAATTAGTAAATCAAGATAAGAAAAGAAATTGAGATTTTAAGAATGTGCTGATCATTTAGAAACAACTTCACAAAATGATGTTAGAAGTTGCGTCTAAATGAAGCAACTTTTTAAAGAAGCAACACTGAAGTGGTACTACCTGCCAGATTGCAATAATAAGAAAGGACATGAGGGTCAGTTAAACACGCATATAACTCACATTTGAGACATGACACATATTAACCCCTTGTTGTCATGGAGACAGATACTGTACTTCTGGCAAACCTAAAAAGAGCTGTACTGAGAATGCACTTTAATCATCAAAGAATTTACTTTAATCAAGTTTCAAATTAAGTGTAGATTCCAAATATATATTTCATTTATGTATATTTTACACACACACACACACACACACACACACACACACACACACACACACACACACACACACACACACATATGGATATATATATATATATATCCATTCCACTCCATTATAGACAGAATACCAGCTGAGATCAGTTGCATTGTTTTTTTAACCAGAGCAGCAGTTTTCAGATTACATTATGTGCTTACATAATTGCAAAAGGGTTCTCCAATGTTTTCTCAGTTAGCGTTTTAAATTGATATCAGATTAGTAAACAGAATGTGCCTTTGGAACATTGGATGAATGGATGCTGATAATGGGCAACGTAGATATTGCATTAAAGATCAGCCACTTCTTTCTACAACAGTCGAGAACCCTTTTGCAATTATGTAAGCACATAATGTAATCTGAAAACTGCTGCCCTCGTTAAAAAAACAATGCAACTGATCTCAGCTGGTATTCTGTCTATAATGGAGTGGAATGGAAATTTCTAAGTGACCCCAAACTTTTGACTGGTAGTGTATGTTTCATCATTTGCACCAGCTGACGTATATACTCTGTAATCTCATGAGTCATCTATGTGTTTGTGGTAAAGGGCAATAAAAGACAAGTGTGTGTGTTTTTTTCATTGCTCCGTAGTGCAGTTGAGGACAACATAACATACTGCAACAGGTATAAAACCAGAGGTACATTTTAATCAATGCATAACATATTTAAATATGTGCTTGTTAATAAAAACATTTCTTTCAGGTGAAGCTCCTTCATCAGTTGGTCTGAGTATTAAGGAACCTTTTTTTTTTCAATAGGGGAGGCTACAACATAATAAAGACGGTAAAGTATGTATGCAAATGCATCTACTAGGGAATTTCTAACACTGGCACCATTGGACTTATCTGCTACAGATATTTACCCAGCGTTTGTATTTGGTACACTTACCTATTTAATTATTGTATTTTGCAACCTGTTGGTATTAACAACTATTGCTGTGAGTAAAAAGCTACACAAGCCCATGTTTATCCTGCTGTTTAACTTGCCCATTAGTGACATCGTGGGTGCTACAGCTTTTTTTCCTCAGCTTCTCTTTAGCATTGTGACACAGGACAGGCTGATTTCACATCCTGCATGTATTACTCAGGCGTTTCTGATTCATTTTTATGGTACAGGAAACATGCTGATCTTGACTGCCATGGCATATGACAGATATATTGCTATATGTTGTCCTTTGAGGTATAATGCTATCATGAGTCCACATAATTTAATCAGAATTATAATTTTAATATGGTTTATAAATTTTTCAATGATTTTTACCTTGTGTGTGATGGTTGCACGGTTTAAAGTTTGCAGGACGAATATAGTGGATTTGTACTGTAACAATCCATCATTATTGAAACTGGTGTGCGAGGACACCAGAGTTAACAACTACTATGGAATAGCTACTATATTTATGATTATGGGTGGACCACTGCTAGTGATAATATACACATATGCACAGATCTTGCGCACATGTGTCATGACTAATCATACGGATGCCCGGAGAAAAGCCCTTCAAACATGCGGTACACATTTAGTTGTTTTCTTAATCTTGCAAATTAATACAACCTTTACACTCATTTCTCATCGCATTGAGAGTGCATCCCCGTATATTAGAAGGATTCTTGGTGTGTCAGTTTTAATATTTCCCCCTTTTTTGGATCCAATTATATATGGACTGAAAACTACAGAACTGAAGCAGAACATTTTAATGTTTCTAAAAAGAAACTTTGGTTCATCCAAGTTGTAACCAGTTTTCGGGTAAGGGTTATTTTGATGAGAGATGAGTAGAGGAATTGGTACACCTGCATCATGTATAATGCCGCCGAAACTAACACTGATTTCAGAATCCACCATAAATGAAGGCTCAGAGAGTTTCCACAAACAATATGCCATGAATTACTGCAATGTGGAGAAGTTACATATCTCTGTTTTTGGTGATTATTACTCTTATAAATATGTTGTACATTTCTTTATATAATGTTAATGTGTATGTTTGTATGTGTTAGTCAGCAGTTTCCAGATCACAGATCAACAGTTTAGGTAATTTCTCTCCCTAAGATTTTGACTTTAAGTAGTTTTGATAAAAGATAAGGAAAATGACAGGTGTGCACAATAGTCGAATCACAGATCAGGCACGGCGCCAGGATTCCAGTTTTGGATGGACCAGACCAATTGTGGGTGGGCCTTAAATTAAAAACGTTATCAAATCCCTGTTTAACCTAATAAAAATGACTGGCTAATATACTGTTATATTATATATATTATAGATTGTAATAGCTTGATGCTATTTATATGTTGTTGCATTGTAAAAAGTTTCGGTGCAAAGGACGGACCTATCCGCAATCGCTCTCCTTGGTTCTGACCAAAAGAAGAGCGCTTTGGACTCTCCATTACCACCATACCTGGCTGTGCTATAGCGCATCTCTCCTAACCTAAGGCCTATAGACTGTAAAAGTGGTCGGGAATCTAATATTTCCCCAAAACATAGTTTAGTTCTGCTCGTATAACATGAGGCCGAATATTTCACAATTCTTTTCAACTGTTTTAAGTTTTCAACAATATACAGATCAACAACACTGCATGAACAACACTGCAGTTTCAATCAATACTCGGCCACAGAACATGTTCATTGACGTCATCTGTCATGTAAAACAAGACTCAAGTTATTTCCTTACTTTAGTGTAATGATTCATGTTAAAAACATGTTTAACAAAAATAAATAAATCGCATTAATAGCCCTAAAGCATTATTGGCCATAACAAGAGAAAACCATGAGGGAACAACAACTTGACAACAGTAACAAGCTGTTATAGAAATAGAACTGCGCCTGCAGCTTCTGTAGCGGGTTATGAATTGATTATTTTAATCCATATATCTCATATAACGACATAATACAGTAGGCAGATTAGCCACATACCTTACTGTTATCCTCTGGCGGTCCTACACAATTAAACTCAGCAGAAGAAGTGACCGGATACTTTAGCACTGGTTGAGTTGCGGGCTCATCCACGGAAGACCGATCCACATCCACAGGGCTATGCTCGGCGTTGTGGATCTCAGCTCTCCATCTCCTGGTTGCAGCGATGACTCTGAGACCGTTCGTGCACGTTTAAGGCACCTAAACAACGACTGTTGCAACCTTGTCCTTTACTGGAAATGATTTTCACACTCTCAGATCACTGGGAGCTAGCCTAGCATACCTACAAGCTACATCCGATCCGAACCTCACTGTCTGCTGAACTTGTGCAGAAACATAAAAATAGACATGCCCAGTTTTTTTAAATTGTTTTTGAAAACTAAACATTTAGACAATTTTAGCACAAATTATGAGATTATTTTCTGATTTTTAGTAATTCTTCACCAAATTATAATATATTAATTAATTAATGTTTTTTGAGGAAATGTTTTGGGTGGGCCTGTTGAAAAGTGGGTGGGCCTAGGCCCGTCAGGCCCACCCATAACGCCATGCCTGTCAAAGATCCTTTCAAAACTGCTGAAAGATATGATGAAATATATGTAAATGTACATGGAGTAAAAATGTATTGAATTGCAAAAAGTTATATTCTGCTCTATTTGTTTCAATTTGGCATGAAATCAATTTAGTTGCAAGTGTGTAAACTGTGTGCGTGCCTCAACACTGCCTCAATCATATGGGTACTGGACTGAATAATGGACAACTGATGATGAAATTAAAATAATTATTGTATATACAGTATGTGCAACCTTTATGGTTTCCTTGACATTGCAATAAAAGTAAATATGTTTCCAAATTTCATTGTGTTTAACATGACTCTAAATGGTATAATGCTTTTTAAAAGATAAGCATATTTTAAATTCTGTAACAACACAACTGAATGTAAAGAAACAAAACACTGTACCACTCCATTAGTTCCGTTTTATTGAAATCCTCCTCTCATTCCTTTTTCAGCAGTGTTTAAAAGTCATTTTCTTTGCAGTGAATATCATCAGTTTCCAATCAAAGTATTGAGTAATTCCTGTAATATAGAAAATCCGCAGTGTTTCTCAGATTAATTTGACGTGATTTTCCTCAACAAGGAGGAAATGAAAGAGTCACAATCACAAGAGTTTCACTCCAGAACACATTTCTCATTTAATATAAAATAATTAATGTACAGTAGTAATGGTAATTGATTGGTTTTATAGCAATGCCCTTTTTTTAGGTGTGGATGTGTATACTAGGAAAGGAAAAACAAATCAGCCTAAAGAGAGTTAACGGTGAGATCAAAATGTAATTGATTTGTGTGGTAAAGTGGACAGATCAGAAAATGGATGCATACAAAGACGGAAACATTGTATCCAGTACATCGTTATATGAATACAGATATTTGTACATTTACTGGCTCTCTTTAGTGCTGCATGCCTTTCATCTGATTTATGTTTAAGTGTGGGCATTTTTTTAAGAATGTTTAATAGGGTGTTCCAGTGTTTTGTACTGCACTTCTATAAAGTTGTAGGACTCACAAGCTACATAAAAAAAAGACAGGTCACACTTTTAGTAGTTAGTACGGGTCAAGCTCTAAAAACACTGCATCCTACAATTCCCATCATGCCACTCAACAGCATCTTATTTCAAACCCCACCCCTCCCGTTTGTAATGCAGGATTTATGTTAAAAGCAAAAGTAGAGATAACATTATCGAAGTTGGGGGGTCATCAACATTCATTAGTCTATCATTGAGGCGCGCCAAAAATGTATCTTGTTATTGTGTAAAACTCTGCAGTAAGATTGTGTTCAACACCACATACCTAGGTTGACTACCACTAGTTACTACAAGACTGCTTCAAAAACCATATCCTCCTCATTCATTTCAATGAGACCATTACATTGATGTTATTATATGGCCTTGTTGAATACTTATAATGGTTAGTCAATTAATCTATGGTCTGTTATTTCTGTACAACAGACTGTTGCTAAGTGTAGAAGACATGGATGGAGTTCTAACCATAAACTCTGAAGGACCATATTTAAATAAATGTAATCATTTTTAAATCAATAGTTGGACTCATATAGAGCTCCTACCACTAATCAGCAGATCACAATGGGAGAGAGAGGGTGGAGGAAATGGGGATCGCTAACTACATTAATGCAACAGTGCAAACAGAGCATTAGTTAGCTCCATGTTAGCTCACATAACTGCAAAATCTAGTGTTCAGGTGATACATTCTCTTAATCAAATCATCATTTTTATTTTTTTTTCAAGTTAGTTAAGCTTCTCCATAATCTTTCAACGTACCCCCTTGCAACAGCAGAAGTGCCCTCTGGGCTACAAGTACCCTGAGTTGGGAATTACTGATTTATAGTGTACAGTAATAACAATACATTATTTAACCACCGGTCAATTGCTGTTAAACAACAACAAGAATAAATACTAGATGGCATGAACGCACCATGAAGTCCTATCGGGGTTGTTTCTCAGAAAACTCAAAAAGTGCAGCTAAGCTAAACTGTGTCTTTAGCTGGAGACTGTTGTATGTCCCGGTGTTGGAATCCTTTTGATTAAAATGCAGCCACCGGATTTCCGCCGGAGAGCTCATCAGTGGTAAAGTTAACCGTCCACATGTGCAAGTGCATTGTTGTACAAGGTTGAACAGTCTTCTTACTAGGGCTGAAACAATTCCTCGAGTAACTTGAATAATTTGATTACTACAAAAAGGCTTCGTTTAGTCAACGTTACCAACGTTGTGTCGCTCACTGTGTTTCCGCACGGATGATTATTACTAGGGGTGTGCAAAAAAATCTGTTCATATTCGTATCACGATTCAAGCTCTACCGATTCAAAATTGATACATAGAATTCAAAAAATGTATTCATATTTTATTAATATGAATATTAAGTATATATATATATATATTTATTTATTTTTCGTTTTGAAATGGCGTGTATACTATTGTTCTGAAATGAGTTTAGCTCGCCATTCCCATAGATGGCACTGCGTCGAATTCACACTGATGCCTGGGCACTCTTGTTATAATCAAAAGAAGAACGAGGGAAGCAGAAGTAGTATAGTCAGCGCAAACAATGGCAAACCTCACAGAATCATGCTATATGCAGGCTTTGCAAAGCAAAAGTTAAGTATTTTGGAAACACCACAAACTTGAGAACTCCCATGGTACGCCATCACCCAGAGATTAACATTAAAGATGTGGACAAACAACAGCCTAAATTATCTAACATGCCAGTCAACCAACACACTCTTTCAGTGATCTAAACTCACACCGAACTCTAAACGAAAAGCTCTTTTTATTTAACAGTTTTATTTTATACTTGAATTAAATGTATCTGAAAGCTGGCCAAAGCTTGGTACTTTGCAGTTTTTAGTTGCAAAAGTTTTTATTGTTGTATGAAGACATATAAAGTAATATCAAACTACATTTAATTTGTTGTGTTTCTTTTCTTTTAAATTGTATGTCTACTGCAATCACATGGGAAAATTAACTACATTTACATACTGTGAATCGTTTTTTTGAATCAAAAATCGTTTTTGAATCGAAAAGTAATCAAAGAACATATATTGTACAATATACTTAAGTGTTTTCTTTTTGTTTTAACAATAGAAAATCTTGTTTCTGTTCCAACTCAATCATTTTACATTTTATGCTAATGTGGGTGGTGGTAGGGTAGCTTATTCATTTATTATGCCTCCAAATCTCTTGTGAGCCAGTGCTTAAGTCATTTTCTTAACAATCTCTAGATAGACTTCATGGTAACCAAAAAGACTCCAGGGAGCTTTTTGGTGTTCAGCAAAATATCCCTCCTATAAAGCTGCTAAACCTTCTGAACCAGGTGGTCATTGCCAGTATTGCCAGTACTGGGTTGTGATGTTCCATGACATGTTTCTCTTTTAGTTCAGCAATTGAATGAAACTACTGTTTTCTTCCCGTCATAAGCTTTATTTTGTTTCTGGAGTTTCAGTGCAAAGCTGTGAATCCAAGACTATAACTTGTTATCTATGCACAGCATATGATATGTAATGTGTAATGTTTAACTGAAATGTATGTGGACTTGTGTGGAAGTATCCAAGCTTTGATCTGGTAAGTTCTGTCCTTGGCAGTGAGAATTTACTATTTGCTAATATAGTAATTTTCACACTTTTTACAACATCATCTCTGTATGCATTTCTTGTTTTAATAAGTCCCCCATATTCTTGCTAAATGAAATAGTTATGCTATTTAATAATTACATTATTATTAATAATTTTTTTCAATTTTCTAGGGAGAAAAAGCATAAAAATGGATAACTTGTACAACACATCATATGTTTTAGTGCTGAATCGCTTTAATCTCTCCTCTGAAGAGGTCTTTCCGGCATTTCTTTTTGCAACTCTGAGCTACATAATCATACTTTTCTGCAACCTTATTCTAATCCTCACCATTGTACTCAACAAATCCCTGCATCAGCCCATGTATCTAATTCTGCTGAACCTTCCTATCAACGACCTTATAGGCTCCTCAGCCCTCTTTTCACAGCTCATTAAGGACATACTGACAAACAGCAAGACAATGCAGTACTCAGCTTGTGTTGCCCAAGCTTTCTTTATCCACATCTATGCAGCAGGTACAGTGACCATTCTGTGTGCTATGGCATATGATAGATATATTGCCATATGTTTGCCTTTGAAATACAACACAGTTATGACGTATGCTCATATTATGAGAATAATTATAGTTGTGTGGGTATGTTGTTTAGTTTTAATAGGTGTGCTTTTTTTCCTGCTTTTGCGTTTACCCCGCTGTCGATCTGAAATAACACATCCCTACTGTGATAATCCATCTTTGCTGACTCTGGTCTGCGCCAACACAACCATCAATAACATTTATGGGCTTTTTATAGTTGCTCTTACACAAGTGATAGCTAATGGGATGATTTTGTACACATATCTGCAGATCCTTGTTGCATGCTTCAAATCCAAACGACCAGACACAAAAGCCAAAGCTCTGCAGACGTGTGCTACACATCTATTTGTTTTTCTCCTATTGGAGTGTCTGGGTCTTTTTACCATCATATCATACAGAATAAATAACATTTCACCACAACTAAGGAGTTTCATTGGGATGTCAACTTTAATTTTCCCCCCAACATTGAATCCAATCATCTATGGATTGAAAACAAAAGAAATTCGAGAAAAACTAGTGTACTTTTTTAGGAATACAATCCTTCCATTTTAGGCATGCAGCAAGCTAAAACTTCCTTCCCCCAACGACAGCTTGTCCTTCTACCTTTATAAATACAGTCTTTGCAACTAGATCCATTTCTTTCTTACGAAAAAAAAAGAAGCTTTATGTTCATGTAAGGTTCAAGTTTCTGAAAAAAAGGTAATTAAAAAATGTATATAAAAACTACAGTTTAGATTGTCTTTAACATTTATTGACTTTTGACTAAATATTGTACAAGGTAATGCTAAATAATGACTTCCCCATTTTGATTATTATACTACTATGAAAAGCAATTTTAAATTGATGTCATTTTTTCTCCTCCAGTAGTTGCACCTAATTCATTTTTTACAAATAAGTCACCAGTGTTTGCTAGCTACTAATAACAAGGAGGTATTTCTCTTATCAACTGATCAAGAATACTGTAAGTTAACTGTAAAACTACACACAACTACTGGTTTTGACAGCTGATATACAGTTTACATGTAACATGTTTAATCAGAAGCAATATGTGAACAGGCCAACCTGTGAATCAAAGCTTGCCGTGACGGTGTTGATATATGTATGTATATTGCTTCTTTTTGTTTTAATGTGATCATCTCAAAAGGTTATCTAAAATATAAAGTTTTTTAGGCGCTGAGGCATATGAAATAAACAAGAAATGACAATACTTCTTACAACCTGAATTTTGAGTTATGTGATGATTTAATGTCTGCACAATCAAACAAATAATAATAATAATAATAATAATAATAATGATTTGGCTTCCCTCTTGTGTTTTTTGAGATCAGTTTGAGAAGGTTGACAACATAAGGATATACAGTGGTGCTCATACACCCATGCTAAAGTTGACTAAAAAGAGGAATAAAATAATAAGAAGAATTAAAATAGCCTAGATCATCACATACCCTTCACCATACCTAGAGATTGGCATGGTTTTATTTCAGTTAGCCTAATAGCTGGTTTGATTTTATTTGAGATGATCTTATGGTAAGTACCCCATGCCAATCTCTAGGTATGGTTAAGGGTATGTGATGACGGGGGGCTATTTTAATTCCAAAGGCCAAGGGAACTTTATCAGGATGCATAGTATCCTGGATCCATGAAATAACTTCTTTTTTTTAACATAGTGGTATGTATACTTATGCCCCCTGTATTTTAAGGAAGAACATTTATTTATTTACGATACATTATTCATTCACAAAAAAAAAATTGGTGTCCTTAAAGGTTAGATTTTCCAATTTGTTTTTAATTAAGGCATTAAGATCAATTTCCAAAAGAGGATTTTTTTATTCCTCTTTTTAGTCAACTTTAGCATGGGTGTGTAAACTTATGAGCACCACTGTATATCCTTATGTTGTCAATCTTTCCTGTTTACTGATCTCAAAAAACACAAGAGGGCAGCAAATCACATAAAATGCAACAGATCCGTACAATGTTGAACCAATGGAGTGCATGTGCCTTCTGTTTATTTGTTGGTATGAATGAGTTTAGTGTGTACTGATGGCGCCCTCTTCTGTATGTGCATTGTGAATACACTCAGTAATATGAAGAAATGATTTGAATGTAGCCTGCTTAACACCAGACCCTTCTCAGCTGTAACTGAGAGGGGGTCTGGGAAAGGTTCATTGACAGTTCATTTCCAAAGGGGCGTCACCAACGGACGCCACTTAAATGCCTCTGGGCTCATTGCATAGTCCTTCAACCAATCAGAGCAACGATACGGGTGACGCTTTTCACATCCAACAAAAAAATGTGATTCTGGTTTTTGGTGTGGTCCCTCCACGCCCTACTTTCTCCTTGCAGGTGTTGCATATTGCTAACTTGTTATCTTCTGCACACACGCTTCCAAACAGCTGATATGTTGCAGGTTAGTTATTATAGTTCAGTCAGTTAATTATAGCATTGACCGGTATAAAATCGGCATATGTCAGACTGACCTGCCGGTCCCTGGTCTTGGTGAAGCACGGCTTCGGTAGCCGTCATGTTGAATGTAAACAAAAAGCTGCTCGCCGTCGCTGCGCTGTCCTCGTCGCGTAAAGCCCGCCTCAGCGGTTGTGATTGGTGCCTCAATTTTTAGGACATTGGAAATGGGTTTGAATGGGCTCTTCGCCAGACTGACCTGCAGATCAAATCTCAAATTTGCTGGAAGTTTGTCAGGGTTTACCCAGGCTAATTTGAATGTGTACTGTGCAATGTACAATGCTTGAATGGAAGGACAAAACATTCTTCAATGTGTTAATCAAAATCAAAAAAGATTCTTTAGTTTACCTCCTTAATTTCCTTTATTTTTCATACAAACAGTATCATCATCCTACTTAGGCCATGCACTGTAATTATTATTGTTTATTATTATTATTATTATTATTATTATTTGTTTGATTGTGCAGACATCAAATCATTACATAACTCAAAAGAAGTTTCTTGTTTATTTCATATTGAGATGATCACATTAAAACAAAAAGAAGTAATATACATACATATATTAACACGGTCACGGCAAACTTTGATGAGAAAATTGGTGTCCTTAAAGGTTGGATTTTTCCTCTTTTTTATTAAGGCATTAAGATCAATTTCCAAAAGATGATTTTTTGATTCTTCTTTTCAGCATGGGTTCATAAACTCATGAGCACCACTGTAAGAGCCAGTTATTTCTTTAAAAGCACATTATAGTTAGAGTGAACTAAAAGCTAAGCTCAAAGAAAGCCACAGACATAAGGAAAGGAAGATTAATTTAATATGTGGCTCCAAATATAACTGAAAACACATAAAACTGCATATTTGCTGTTTTACAATGTAGCACATTGATCCTTAACGTAATGAGGAGAAAGAATCATTTAGTTAAAAAGAGGTTCAGATCATCCAATATACTTTTCTAAAGAACCCTGATAACTTAATAACTAGTAAGTATGTAATACCTTTACAGCAGTTGTTTGTTTTGTTAGTTTATCTTTTTTAGCCTTGCGGTCCTTGTTTATATGCAGGCTTTTTCCTGCTTAGAGGAATTTTTAGCGCCCCCCCAAAGAGGTTTTAGCCAACCCCAAAGGAAAATCACCAGCACCAAAATTATAAGAATGGAGAATAAAAATATTAGTATTATGTCTTTAACCAGTTTTGTTATTTGGGTTTTATTTACTCAAGAATAATATACATTTTTGTTTATCAAACTGTCATAAATAACATTTAAATCCATAGACTTCTGTCAAATAAGGTAACACAGACTCTCTGCCTTTACTGTATATGGACTAATCCCCCCAAAGGCCCATTCTGAGCCAGGAGAAACCCTGATATGTGTCTGTATATCTTTCGGTACATTTGTACTTGGCACACTGTGAACAATGGGAATCCAGAGTCAAATTGTTTAGACATAACTGGCCAATAAAGCAGATTATATTATATTTCCCATTCCCTTACCTGCCTTCAGGCTGCTGTATATTGTAAAATGAAGGTTATCAAATAGGTCTAAATAATACAATTGAAATGGACTTTTGGGCAATATCCTTGTTCTTGGTGTTGTTTAAGACTAGATTCTTGACATACAGCCTAAACTAGTGTTTTAATACTGTGACTTAGTCTACTTGGGAAGCACTGAAAATCGATCTTTGCAATTTAAACCCTCAGTTTAATCTGTCATTTTAAAGTTTTGTTAATTTGATGCTCCGAAACTAAACTGTGACCACCACTGATAAAGTAAATAACAACCACATTGCAAGCATCCTTATGTAAAAATAGAAACAAAATGAACAGATACTTTTAATTCAACAAATGACGACCTTATAATTTAGAAAGCACTGTGAAAGTGGAAAAAGTAAGCAAACAATTCTCCAGTGTCAAAAGGGAAAGCTGCCAGATATTAAAACATAGATATATAGTCAGGGGCGCCGTATAGGGGGGAAAAGTTAGGACAATTCCAAGGGCCCATGACTGACAGGGGCCCCAAAAAATAGGTAAAAACTAATATAAAATTATTAAACCATCATCATTCAGTATATATATATTTCAAATATAATAGTAAAATGGACGATCTTTTTTTTTTTACTTGTTTTTGGCAGTAAAAGTTAAATATCCCCAGTGACCAAAAAGTAAACATCCATATTGACCGACCACCCCCCTGTATCGGCATGAAATGGTTTGATCCTGCCTTAGCGCACTGCGTGACGGTGTTTACTTACAGTCAGTAGATGCGCCAGAACTACAGTGACCGCAATGTTGCCAAGTAACGTTAAATCAAAATCTGGTTTTCAAAAAAGGAAAGAGAGAAAATAGAGAGAGAGGAAAGACAAAGGAAGAAAGGTGGGTAGTAGTCTGTGAGTGGTATTGACCTGTTGGCTTAATGTCCATAGTGAAATAAGCTACAGACTAGTGCTAGCCTACATTTAATCACCATTTAATCAGTGCAGGGAAACGTTTAGCAAGATATTCATATTAAATCATTGTCCCTGCCCCTTTTAGCAGACTTAACAACAGATGAGTCAGCAGCACCCAGTCTCCCCCTAACTGAGCCCCTCCCTGTCCCAGTGAAGAAGGTGAGCAACAACGTTGTGTTCAATGACATTAGCCAGTTAGCATCATTGCAGGGAGTCTGTGGGGATTTCTCTGTCTCTCTTGCTCTTTTTACCATTACAAAAAAAGAAAATGAAATATTTGTTAATGACAAAAATTCAAACACATAAATAACAATTATTTTATCACATGATCATTATGAAATAAAATAAAATAAAAAAATAAAATAAAAAACCTACTGTCTGTACTGGATGCTGGACAGTTGGAAACAGTGAGTAGCTTACCTGAGCCTGCATGTAAGATACAGACAATATTAAAATAATCCACTTTGATACGTTTATTTAGATTGAATTATGGAATGAAATCTATAGATACAGACTTTATTATTCCCATCATGAAGGGCAATTTATTTGAGAAGCTTGCACACACACACAAACAAAAAAATCTATCGTATCTAATGTATGTAATCAAGTGGTGGTGATACAGAACTAGGTAATTTGGGTCAATGTTCTGTAGTGTTAGTGCTATTTATTAGTATATGGCAACCTTGCATCAAATAGTGAACTACATACTAGACTTGCAGGCAGGGGTTAAATTGGGCCGGGCCTCTCCGGTGCTCAGCCCCAGCGTATAAGCCTACTCGTGTCCGGATGTGCCTGCTTGCAGTCTAAATATGTCACAAAAATATGATAAAAGTGATGCTTTTGAAAACATGATATTTCTGACAATAAATGAAAGATGTTTGAAATGGCATGTCTATTTTGTCTCGGCGGAGCTGAGATGACAACAATCAGAACACGGCAACAACCCGCCCAGAACTGCAGACAATTCACCACCGCGGGTCAACTACATAACGCCAAAGGGTCTCCGTCGGTAGGATTAACAGACAGAATGTCTTCTCCTAAAGCTAAAAACCCCGTTAGTGTCCCTTTAGTGTCTCCGTCGGTAGGATTAACAGATCAAATGTCTTCTCCTAAAGCTAAAAAACCCGTTGGCAGCGGTGGAAGCCCGGTGCTCGGGAGCTCCACCGGCCGCTACGAGTTCATGTCGCTGACCAAGCCGTTGAACCGGTCCTCGCTGTCGCATCTCCGCCAGCGGCTCGCATCCGAGCATCGAAGAGCCCCACTCGGTGCCGTGTGTGTGTGTGTGTGTGTGTTGTAGTAGTAAAGAGAGAATGGGAGAAGGAAGTTTGTGTGAAGTGGACCTGGTGACCACTGACCCAAATCTTCTCAGCTGTTGCTACTGTCATATGCTGCACTGTCTCTTCATGTGGCACATTATGTTTGGCACATTGTATGGGTCACTTCTTATATCATAACAAGGTAATACAATGTGTAATCAGGTGATGACTGATTAACAGTAATGTAAATGCTAAATGCCCTAATACCTGATGATACTACAACAATGCAGAGTATAGGCTCTTAACCTTGCAGTTTTGCACATATCATGTAAGACTCAATTTCTCCATTTCTTTGCACAAAACTCTCCAGAAAGTGCCATTTAACGGTTTATTTTTCAATTTTTTTCCCCCGGACCCCCCTAGGGAGAGCCCCTCCACATAACTAATTCCTATTTAACCCCTGCTTGCATGCATGTACAAATCACCATCCGTAAATATTGTGCTAGTACTAGTATTGAACTACAAGCAGCAAGACAGTTGAAAGCCTTTAATTAGAGTTCTGTAAAGCTTTTGATGGGACAGTTAGGTCCTAGAGATGTGGTGACAAAAGCTGCGCAGAGGGGGCCCAATTGGATGTTTTGTCATGGGGCCCAAAATTCCTGGCGGCGCCCCTGTATATAGTTAGGAAATGTGTTTCAGGCAAGGAACTTGGCTGGATGGAGGGGAATCAGGATAAAAGGGAGGTACTGAAAGTTAACCACAGCGGGTGCAATATGGGGCCCATTGTTGAGATGAAATGAGATCAAATAAAACTGTATTCATACTGAGGGAAATTGCTGTGCAATAGTACAAATACAAAAGTCTAGGGGGAAAGTGAAAAGAGGGGGAGAGAGAGAGAAAGAGAGAGAAGAAGAGAGAGCGATAAGAAACTCTTTGGACGAATCACAAGAAAGTAGCACACCCACCCACTCCATGAAAATGGAGATTTTTTTAATATATTATATATATTCCTTGAAGAATACTGTAAATGACAAATCATTCTTACAGAGAGCTACACTGACAAATGTATTCTTTGTCTCCATACTGTGGTCAAATGTAATATTGCACACCTCAATTATAATCATCATGTAAAGACATCACAATTTATTCTACACAGTTTATATCAACCTACAGTATAACATATCATTGTCTCCCAGGCTGTTGGCCTGATATTATTTACGCAGAAGAAGCAAATAATGTAATCCAACAATATATTAATGAATGTACCTGATTTCCAGTGACCATACAGTGATAATGCATAAAATCAATGTTAATCATGAATTATGAAACAATCACCACAGTTTTAAGATTAATGTCTTCAATAAGTATCCATCCAAATGTCTCATCTTCTGTTTCTGAGGTATGGTGTTGAATACTGGCCAGAAAAGTGTTTTTTCAGAACATTAGGATGGGACAGTGAAGTTGACCTTTTTGATTGAAAACGTCATCACTTCATAATTTTATCCTATTATACATTAGTGTGAAATGTTGTCATAATTAGCGTAAGAAGTTTTGATTAATGGCCAAAAACATGTTTTGAGATGTCACAGTGACTTTAGTGTGGATCATGTCCCTTGCCTTGTGTTATCTGTGTTTTGCTGTTGTCTCTCATTCCCTTCGGAAAAAACAACAAACCTTGAGCCAGCACGCACGCTGAAAATGGCAAATTTATGAAGAAATTTTGAATTGTGAAACAAGGCAGGCCTGCTTGGTTCTTTCAGGGAATGATTGTAAAGATTTACAAAGCATATGATTAACTCTATTTAAATGGGAGTATTGGGACCGATTGGTGGTGATTTGCTACGGATGAAGTACACACGGAGATACATCAGGAAGAGCAAATATGTTTAACCATGTATCCAGCTAATAATAATCAGTGTTGGGAAAGTTCACTTTCTACATGAACTAGTTCAAAGTTCAGTTCACAAATTTTAAAATGAACTAGTTCAGTTCATAGTTCATACTTCAAAATTTTGAACTAAGTTCACAGTTCCAAAAATGAACTAGTTCATAGTTCTTTTTTTCCATATGTTGCTGCAAGCCAGCCTGACGTGGTCATACTCAGATTCTAGTCAGAATGTGAACTTCCCGACCTCAAATTTTGTGGGCGGGGCTAAATTTGGCTGGCATCCAGGCTAGCTGCAAGCTATTATTTTTCAAAATTATTGCCACAGCCCATATAGAACCACAGACAGCAATTATTTTATCAGTTTCAACACTGAAACTATGTATCAGATTTTATCTTCATATCCAATCAGTTCAATGTTTCTGGTTTGCTGTGGATGGGACTGAAGTGTGGATTTTCTTTTTGAAAGCCAGCGGGCAAAGTTTGCACAGATATGTCAGATTTTTTGCATCCTCACCGACCTTTTTTTCCGTTTAAATGATCATATGAAGCTTCCATGCTGCTTTTTGTTTTGATGACGCATGCGGCGGTGCGACACTGGTGGCTGGTGTTGCCAGATTGGGTGTTTTTTCTGCTACATATTAAGGCCTGTTTACTGTGTGTTTTAGCCGGGTTTTCACCTGGAAGGCTCTATAGATACCTGGCACTCTATTGGACGAAGTTAGGCCGGTTACACACTGGATGCGTCGCGTGAGCATGTCAGCTGCGTGGCGTGTCCGTTTATATTTCCGCTCCCATGTTAACAGGTTAGAGCTCGAGCCGCGCTGAAAACGCGTCCCTGCTAGAAATAGAACCAACGCTTATGTTTCAGGCCACACGCAAGCGTGTTGGAAATAACCCCACAAGCATGTGACATTTGTTTATGATGTTTGGTGCAAAGGCGAACCGAACCAAAGGAAAAATGCAACTTTACCCCCGAATTAAACTGAGTCTACCGAACTACAGGTGTGAAAGCGCCCTTATTTTGGTTTCTGAAGTCAGTACAAAGACTTTACCAATACTCTAATTGGCAATACTGTAGTTACATTCTAACTTTGAACCTTGTTTGTATTGTTTCAAATGCCCTTGCTGTTTTATGTCTCCTTATACGTAATGTAAATATTTTTTTGTATTTTGCATATTTTTTTGTTGTAGGATATTTGGCTGAAGCAATTGTGTTTAGGACCTTGGGAAAGCATGTTGAGCATGTTGTCACCCATCAGAGGATCTCTTTTCTCACGTAACTGTGTTCCTAACATTGTGTGATGGTTACCGATGCTTGGTTACTGTTTCTTTCTATAACTTTGCTCATTAAGTTAATGACTTCTTTGTTTACGAAGTGTTCCTAGGAAAGATGTGTCACTCTCAGCCCTCTGGAGTGACGATCCTCTGTACTCAGCTCTGGTAATGAACCTCAAAGGATTTGGTGACACAATGCCCTAAACAGCTGCTGTTTTTTTCAAGTGAGCTTGTGAAAGTTAGAGTGGTTTGTCTCAGTTGCATTTTATAATTAAAGAGTGTAAAACACTTTATTAACCATAGAAAATAGAAATGGCACTAGAATATCTCACTCAAGTAGATGTAGAACACTGGCAGTAACTTTTTTACTTTTGGTCATAGGCCCCAAATCAACAAATAACTCTCAAGTTCAGTAAAGGTTTTTATTTTTTTTTTAAAGTACTAAATACTAGAATATCCTAATTGTGCCATAACATAATGCAATAAATGTAGGATTTTCCAAAAGTAGTTTAGTAAAATATGCAATCACATTTCCACTTCAATAACATTTACTGAAGTCTGTGATATTAAAATCAACTCAAAGTATCTAAACAAATAAACTAAATTACTATAACTGCAGTACGTTCTCTTACTTTTTACCCAAAGACATTACTTATCATTTATTATTATTGACTGGAGTATTTTTTCTGTATTGTGAAGGGAAAAATAGCATGATATATATCGCTATCACTATCTGAAAGATAAACATACTATGATAAATATTTTAAACATCAGCCACGCTCAGGGCCGGACTGGGATAATAATTTGGGTCGGGAACAGAAACCGCTTAAAGAACATCCAAAATAGTCAAACAGTTGAATGTCTTCAGTTTCAATGGTTAGTCATCTGGACTTCCTTAATAAGGGAAAAAATAATAAACATTAATAAATGTGATTTTTATGTTTGTTTTCCCACCTGACAGATACTGACTTACAGGTGTTTATTTTTTATTTGATTTTGAAATTCACCGATCTCAGCAAAACCCTGTGATGCATTTTGCGTCATCTGGCGGATTTCAGCAGACCTTGGGTGATCTGAGCCTCGTGTGCTGTGGCCACGAAGGGAAGCCACACACGGTTCATCTGAACACACTGGCCATACTGCCATGACACAGAGCTGGATTCAGCAAAATAAAAACAAAATATCTCTTTAAGTCCCTGGTTCTCAAACTATGGTACAAGTACCACTGGTACGCGAGTTTCCTCTATTGGTAAGCCATTTGAATCTCTGATATATATGTATATGTATATATGTATGTATATATATATATATATATATATATATATATATATATATATATATATATATATATTTTTTTTTTTTTTTAAATGAAATTAATTAATTTAAAAACATAATACTATAGAAATACTACAACATTTTTGAATAATAACAATACTTAATCTATTATCAGTTAAAAGTAATTCAGTCATTTTTATTCACCACTCAAACATTATTACTAGTATAACATGTCAGCCAAAATGTATTACTAGTATAACATGTCAGCATTAGTGGTTGCTCAATTTGAAATTAAATAATTGTAGCATAATACTTTGCTAATAGAAGGATGCACCTTAAATTAACAGTTTACAAGAATCTACTGAGGTGTCTCAACTTTTTTGAATATCCTAAAGATCTTACATTTAATTTCTTTTGTCCTAAGACAATACACCAAAGGATTTAAAAAGGGTGAGCAACGACGGAACCGATCGTTAAACCATGGCGAGCCTCAAGAGTTAATATCACGCCTAACCTGGTCAAAACAATGGTGATAAATAATGGAGAGTAATAAAACGTTACCACAATTAAGTGACTCAAACAAGTGCTGCCCATTTTTATTTTGTCATTATTTGAGGATATTTTCACAAAAACTATTATCCAAAAGTACGTCAGGCAAATAAAACTAAAAGTGAAAAATAAAAGAAAAAATGATATGACGGTAACCAGATTGAAATAGTAAGTGGGGTCAACACAAGTAGTTCGTATTAGGGCCGCATACTCACAGAATGTGTATTTGAGCTTTGAGTTGCAGTGAGGGAGAGGAAGCAGAGTGGCAGGCAGTACAGCCACAAAACCACAGGCAACAATCCACAGGATACAGGTAAGGACAATAGTGTGCACATTTGTTAAATAACTGTGGTAATGAAAGGGATAGCTAAAAGCAATCAATCGATCAAATGCCATAACCGATAAAGCAAACATCTCCATTACCGCTCCCAAGTGGTAAACAAACATTTGAATTAAGCACGGCACATAAGATATAGTATTAACCCCAGCAACTAAAACCCCAATCATTGTTAGACAGCTGCAGGTGTACAGTAAATCAACAACAGCAAGGTTGCAAATCAGAAGATACATTGGTTTGTGCAATCTCTTGTCATAAATAATGAAGAGGATGTTAAGTATGTTGGCTAAAACAGCTAGAACATAGATAATCAATATAACCACACCAACTACAATAGGTCTTTTGGTTGTGTCAAAACCACCTATTATAAATTCTGTTATGTTGATAGAAGCATTCTGCAAAGACATATTCAAAACATACCAAGATTAAAAAATGCAAAAAGAAGTTGATGAAAAAACTCTTCTCAAAGCATAAGGTCCTTCATGACATTGTAACTCATAACCAGCTATGGACCAGTTGTTGTCCACTTCTCAGCTCAATCAAACAGCGTTTAGCTTACAGCCAACAATGGAGTTTACCAGACAGGTTTTATGGCTCACGAGAATAAAAACCTTTCATTGGGTAGACTCATTGTCCAATCACATCGAAGCCAGGAAACTTGAGCTAGTATCTGGCTTGCTTAAGCCAATTAGAATCTGGCTCAGAAATCCCATATTTGCTGTACAGGTCAATAACATCTGTGAATGTCAACAACAAATTGTCAGAGGCCCAAAACATTTTTTATGTTTATTTGTATGGGGACAAGTATGTAGCATAGACACATGCCACACACCACAGCATTTATGGCCTAAGCTAATTTGCAATGCACGTCCCTAAATGGACCCTTTTTTTTTAAAAACAATGTATCAACACATAAAAGACAGTAAAGAATACAAACTCAACAGTAGATACATACCTTAAAATACAAAACTCACAAGGAAATATAGACAAAACAATACACAACACAGGCTAATACAATAAATGACCATACAACAGGAGCACCCTATTATTCACATGACTGCTCCCTCTTTCAGATGATTGATCATCATGACAGAAAAGGCTGTTTGACCTAATGAAGATTTACATAGGGGCATCTTACAGTTTCCGTCCACATGATACAGAACCCAAAGCTCTAAGAGGAACCACTGGGTCACTGAGCACCTGGGGAGCCTGTAGAGATTCAAGATACAATATGTAAATGTTCTCTGCACATTCTATATATCCTGAGCTTTTGCACATCCTGTACTACAGCCTCTTTTATCTTATTGTTAATTCAATTCAATTTTATTTATAGTGTCAAATCATAACAGGAATTATCTCAGGACACTTTACATATGGATCTAGACCACACTCTATAATTTACAAGGACCCAACAATTCCAGTGATTCCCCCAAGAGCATGCATGAATGCGTAAGTGCGACAGTGGTAAGGAAAAACTCCCTTTTAGGAAGAAACCTCAGACAGATAGTATGGTGGTGGTGTCTGATGGTGCCGGTTGGGGGTGTGATGAACAATGGCAATAATAGTCACAATAAATATAATGACTAGAAGTAGTAGTTGTAATAGTTCATGGTGTCGTAGAGCACAGCAGGGCGGAACAGGGCGTGGCAGGGCGTTGGCCGGACATAGCAAGTCGAAGCCGGGCATTGCAGAGTGTAGCAGGATGTAATAGGGCACAGCAGGGCGTAGAGCAGGACCACGACGACAGCTGCCACCATGATGTAGGTGCAATCATGATCCAAGGAAACATGCTGGGTGGAATAAGAACATAAGGACTCCGGGGAATAAGCTCCCCGGAGCTAGGTTAGTAACAAGCATTTTACATTACATTACATTACATGAAAGTAAATAAAGTATATTACATTACATTACATGTCATTGAGCTGACGCTTAAATCCAAAGCGACTTACAATTAAGTGCTTTCAACTTTGAAGGTACAAACTCGAAACAACAAGTAGGAGAGGAGAGGAGAGGAGAGAGGAGCCTGGTAGCTGAAAGCTCTGGCTCCCATTCTACTTTTAGAGACTCTAGGAACCACAAGTAACTCGGCATTCTGGGAGCGCAGTGCTCTAGTGGGACAATATGTTACTATGAGCTCTTCAAGATATCAAGGTGCTTGACCATTTAGAGCTTTGTAGGTCAGAAGAAGGATTTTTTAAATTGCAAGCCAATGCAGAGAAGCTAATACAGGAGAAATATTATCTCTTTTCTTAGTTTTTGTCAGAACACGCGCTGCAGCATCAGCTGGAGAGTCTTAAGGGACTTATTTGAGCAACCTGACAGTAAGGAATTACAATAGTCCAACCTGGAAGTAACGAATGCATGGACTAGTTTTTCAGCATCTTTTAGAGACAGGATGTTCCTAATATTGGCAATGTTAGGAAGGTGAAAAAAGGCTGTTCTAGAGGTTTGTTTTAAGTGGGCGTTAAAGGATATATCCTGATCAACCAGACAAACGAGACAAAACCAGTTAGCTAGCTAAACTTCAAGCGTGCATTAAAGATATAAAATCCTGGATGACCTATAATTTTCTGATGTTAAACTCAAACAAAACTGAAGTTATTGTGCTGGGCCCTAAACACCTCCGAACCAATGCATACTTGTAGTTTAGCTAACTGACTGGTTTCGTCTGGCTTGATAAGTATAATTGGGTGTCATCCGCACAACAGTGGAATCCGCAACACTGGTAAGCTCAAAGAAAACAGTTTTATTAGAAATCTAATCCAAAACTAATAAAGTATATATGTAAACCAAATCCAGCGTCCTGTACGTTATTTAAAACTAAATATATGTTTTCAACAAAATATATAATGTGTCTGAAAAGATATACAAACCAATCTTAAGGTAGTGGTGGGCAGATCGAGGCTTCATGAAAC
Organism: Perca flavescens; assembly: GCF_004354835.1. Lineage (NCBI taxonomy): Eukaryota > Metazoa > Chordata > Actinopteri > Perciformes > Percidae > Perca > Perca flavescens. The sequence goes on from NC_041333.1 coordinate 2,215,419, forward strand.
AATGAAACCATTGAAGCAAATGTGCCATATTGTGTCGAGGCTTCGAAACAATCCGACACCCGTCTCAACGATGACACCTAGGGGTCACTTGCAGGTATTGATCTAAAACAACCTTGACAATGAGCCATTTTTTATTATTGTATTTTTCTAATATGTGAAGCTTGTAACCTGTAGGCTCCTCACTGTGCATAATGTTATTTTGGTCATGACAAAAGAATATTAATAAAAGAAATCAAGCCACAATGTCTCAATTCTTTATAGATTTTTATTCAAAAATATGAATGTCCCAACAGTTTATTATATTTCAATCCTAATTATCTATCTATATCTATATATCTCTATCTATATCTATATATCTATCTATCTGTGTATCTATATATGTATCTACCTATCAATATGTTAATGTGTCACTATGTATACTCTGTCTGTCTTTAGCCTATCAGTCAATGTGTAAATTTAAATGTAAGCCTAAATATAACTAAACAACTCGCACTATGAATGTCATATCACCAAAAATCTGCTATCTCAAAATTAAACTCCTCTCATAAAAACCCACGAGGTCAAGATGCGTTGACTTCACTTTTATACTGATGTGCGATTGTGTGTTCCCGACCCTATCAATCAAACGCTGATTCATGCCACCTGTTGAAACACTTGTGAAACACTCCGATGTTTCATTTAGCCGTAGTCACGTGACATGGGTGTTTTGAATCACGCTTTGAATCAGTGTTTAGAAACATCTGCGCTTCAGGATCTCGACAAAGCTTCGGAACGTCAGTTTCACTTCAGCCATCCCTATCTTAAGGAAAACAGCATGAAATAAAATAAATGTGAGTGTATGAGGTTACCGCCTTTAAGATGGCTGTGTGGCCACGGCTGTGGCCATCACATACGGAGACAAGTCCTTTGTCTGAAGCAGTTAGAAGGTCGTTAATTTTCACCAGTGCCATCTCTGTGCTATGATGCGTTCTAAATCCTGACTGAAAGTCCTCAAATAAACTATTGCTATGTAGAAAATCACATAACTGATTAGTGACTACCTTCTCAAGGATCTTGGAGAGAAAGGGAAGGTTAGATATAGGTCTATAGTTGGCTATATAGTTATAGTTAGACTATTATACTATACTATTAGTTCTTTTTGAGGGGGGCAACAGAGTCTAAAGTTGTCCGTAGACAGGCCCTAGCACCATTTACACAATTATCAATTTGGGACGGACTAAAGTTAACATAAAGGTCCTGTTTTATTAAAGCACAGTATTAAGTTTAGTGCTGTTGGAATATCTTCCTTAAATTTAGCTATAGCACTGTCAGATAGGCATCTAGTGTAGAAGCTTTTATCTAATTTCGTAAAGTCGGGTATTAAGAATTCAAAAGTTATTAAGAAGTTGTCTAATAAAGGATTCTGCGGGAATACTATTACATCTTCAATTTTGATGCCATATGCCATCACCAGGTTGAGGGTGTGGTTAAAACAGTGGGTGGCCTTATGCACACTCTGACTAAAACCAATTGAATCTAGTAATGAGTTGAAAGCAATACTAAGGCTGTCGTTGTCAATGTCCATATGGATATTAAAATCACCTACAATAAGTACTTTGGCTGATTTAAGGACTACATATGATAGAAACTCAGAGAATTCCGATAAAAAAATCAGAATATGGACCTGGAGCTCGGTAGACAACAACAAATATAATTTGCTGTACTGTTGTCCATGTTGGATGTTGAAGATTAAGAACAAAGCTTTCAAACGAGTTATAATTTAGTTTAGGATTAATTAACAGGCTTGAATCAAATATGGCTGCAACTCCCCCTCCTCGGCCTGAGGCTCTAGGAATTTGAGTATTATTATAACTGGGAGGAGTCTCTTCATTTAGACTGACATATTCTTCATGGCCCAGCCATGTTTCAGTAAGACAGAATAGATCAATTTGATTATCTGGTATCAAATTGTTTACTAGTACTGCTTTAGAAGACAGAGATCTGATATTTAATAGTCCACATCTAATTTTCCTATCCTGTTTTATCATTGCAGTGGTAGTTTTAATCCCAATTAGGTTGTTAAGTATTGCCCCTCTTTTGGTTACCTTTGATTTAACTGATCTGAGTCGAGGAACAGACACGTCTCATTTTTTGGGACGGCTGTGGCTGACGGGGAATGGATGCTAAATTGACTACTGTATGTTTGCAGTCAAGTTCTTATTACTTAGGGGATTCACCACTTTGTATGGTCTATTGTTGATTATAACTGGAATAGTAGTAGTACTACATGTTACCCTGGAGAAAACATTTTCAGATCCATCCACTTGTAAAGTGCCATTAGGATCAATACCTGGGGGGCATGAATCTGTGATATTTTCTACAGAATGTCAAAACTTAGTCAGTGTTGTCGTAATGTTGTCAGATAGCAGCCAGGCTCCATGTCGGTTTGGGTGGAGACCATCATGCTTCAGCAGGCTGGGCCTCTCCCAGAACAAGTCAAAGCTGTTGACATAGGGAATGCTTAGGGAAGCGCAGTGGAGTTTCAGCCAGGTGTCGAGCCAGAACAGTCTGGACATCTCTCAGCACCCTTTCTTTAGGTAGGTAGAGGCCCAGATGTGACGATCCGTTTTCCTGTGCCCATCAGGGTGGTGATGAGAGTTATGAAGTCTTTCTGGAGTGCTATCGACCGTCTCTCTCTGATGTCGTTTGTGCCCACATGCACGATGATGTTGTCGACCTTAGCGTGGCAGGCGTGGATGCTTGGGAGTTTGTGCTGGATGTCATGGACCTTGGCACCAGGGAAGCAGTAGACCTTGGAGGGACCGCTGGTGAAGGGGTAATGTAGAGGTCCCTGACCATGGAACTTCCGATGACCAGGGTGGAAGTTCTTGAGTCCGAGGGGGGGCAGGAGTGAGGGGGCGCCGACTGTGTAAATGGACCAGGATGAGCGGCATTTTCCAGTTGTAGAGGTTGGGCTGGGCTTGAGCGTTGTCCTGACCTCCTGCTGTGATGCTTGCTTATACGCCATGGCTCAGGCTGGTGTGGAGTGGAGCTGGTCAGCAGAGCTGGCTTGGTTCTTGGCAGAGGCCGAGGAGAGACAACAGGGACAGAGGCTGTATTAGTGCGTGGTGGGGTGAGAGTAGTTCAGGGCAGAGTGGAATCAAGACATCCAACATTAGTATTAGTGTGTGTGTGAGGGGTACTTCCAATGATAATGGTGTCGAGGAACTGTTCATTTACCTTGATTTGGTGGAGAGTCGCTATTCTGGCTTCAAGTTCCACTATCTTCTGGCTGAACAGGAGGCACGAGTCACAGCTAGGTGTACAGCTGAGGGGGGGCATTGTGTAGCTTGCTAGTTATCTAGTAGCAACGTTGACGGAGGCCCTCTCCAAAAACCGATCCGTCTTCACTTGCACTTCACAAGTCAACACTCGCAGATGCTCCTGCTTGTGTTAGCAAGCTGTGGATAGTCAGTCACTGCTGCCAAAATATAGAATAGAATTCCAAGGAGGCAAAAATCCTGAGGGATCAGCGTCACCTCCCCGCTAGCAGACAGGCTAACTAGCCTTTAGCACAACAAATAGCTAGCCGTTAGCTAACGGAGCGGAGAAACTGCGGCTCGGTTTTGGTCTGTGGGCCAGACAGGTCTGGTTAAAATACAGCTAAAACGTTGCAAAGTGTGACTGTATTTCACTGTAGAGGACTTCAACCGCAGGACGTTAAGCAGTCTGACTTTAACTAACAGTTATATCTACATTTTTGTTTCTGTGTTTATTTACTATTAATGTTTAATATGTTTATGTATGCACCCCATACTCCATGGTATCAGCTGAGAAAAAAATATTTAAACTGTGTGCACAGTTTTGTAGGATTTTCAATCCGCGCCCTCAGTTTTACGGTTTGACCAAAAATTCTAATTGTCTCCGGTCAGAATAATTCCCTCTGCATAGGGTTTGGTACCGTTCACTTTTTTCCGATAGCGGTACCTGGAATTCAGTTCAGGTACCCAACAGTACCTTTTTTCGGTACTTTTCCTCTGTAATAACAAAATGTCAGTGATATATGTCAGTGAGCAAATTGTTGTACTAGGGTCAACAATAGACCTTTGCATGCCCCAGCCCCCCTGGGGTTTTTAAATGTTAGAAGTTTAACATTAATGATGGATGATGATAGAACAACACAAATGAGATCCATGGGGAAGCTAATTAGTGTCTCATGCGTGAGCAAAGTGTGTTTGTGTGTCTTTGTGCCTTAGTGAATTCTTATCTCAAAACAGTCTTATGCAATGTTGTTTTCCCCAGAGTTTACATGTTCCAAACATTGTGTTTTGCACTTCTGTTGAAACAATTCTTTCCTCCAACTTTTTTGGCAACCTCAACTCTTTAATATGTTATTTGTATAAATTGACATCTTAAAGGTCCAATATGTAATATTTGTACTGTAATAAATCCAAAAATGACACCAATGCCTCATCAGATATTAAGGAAACATGTTAAACTGAAATACTATCTTTTCTGAAACAATGCTAATGTCAGTATTTTTTCTTTTTGAAATTTACATTCCGTGACAGAATTTATGTTTATGTTCTGATCTGTGTGTTGTTATCAACGGCCCAGTTTGACAGCCAGGCCGGGTTGCCAGATATATACCTGTAAAAACGTAAACCCAGCTCGCTACAGCTGTAACGGTAGTACAGCCATGAAAGCAGCAAACAAACGAACAGGATCAACGGAGATAGATTCTACCTGACGTAAAAAAAAAAGAAAACAGCATGTTTCTAACAGTTGCGTGACCAGAGATGTAACAACCCCTGGTAAATATTGGAGATGTATTTGAAAGATGGAGACAGCTTAGATCCCAAAAGGACGCAGAGTTGGCTTATTTCCTCCTGAACAGGTAAACATTAGCTTCAGGCTAATTTATCACAGCTACTAGGGATGGGCATTTTTTGTCATTTCAACATTTGTGTACTCACATTGAATTATATAGCTAGAGTACCCGAGTTGGTTACTCGCAAAAACAATTGAGACATAGCCAGTAAAGTGATCCCGACTGGTCCTGGCTAACGCCGCCATGCTAACCCTGCTAACTGCTAATGTTACCGGGAGGACCAGGCAAGCGGGCCACGGCTGTTTACGTGTAGTTCAGCAGCTGGAGCCGACAACGGTGAGTTATTTTAAACCACGAGAGGGGGGCTGTAAATCGGGAAGAGACGACTGTGAGTTTGCAGTGTGTTTAGCAATTGTTGCCGTAATTCTAAACCAATGAAGTGTGTTCCGTCGGCAAGGTAGTGGTATTTTTAGCGTTTCGTATTGTAATTCTAAGCCGAGGAAGTGTGCCTGACTGGCGTGTGGAGAGGACAGTGAGGTTGTTGTGTTTTTAGCCGTTCATACTGTCATTTTAAGCCGAAAAAGTGTGTCTGTCAGTTGGTTACAGAACTACGCGTGAGCACTGGCTTTTATGACTGTCAATATAGCCAGCATCTAACGTTAGCTACTCCGCTGTGCTGTGGAGTAATGTCTGGCTATGTGAGACTAGCATCCAACGTTAGCTACTCCGCTGTGCTGTGGAGTAATGTCTGGCTTTGTGAGACTAGCATCTAACGTTAGCTACTCCGCTGTGCTGTGGAGTAATGTCTGGCTATGTGAGAAAAGCGTCTAGCAACATTGTTGTGAATGCTGCGCTCTCAGCCTGGCAACCTCCGTGAACTTTGAGTCTGGGCAGGAGGGGGCGGGGGAAACGAATCTCCAGTATTTTGAGTTGGTAGTGCAGTAACTATTTTAACCACTAGCTGCCAGTATTACATACAATATTACATATTGCACCTTAAATAGAGTTCCATAGATTAAGGAAAGTCAAAATATGAATGCTGTAAATTTAGTGTTCTGTAACCTGTATGGCAGCAATACATGAGGCTTATACAGTCGCCTCACTGGTCAAAATACGTTTGTTTATGAAGGCAAGCACTGTGTGGTTTTAAACTGCCTGAACTCTGATTTTCAATTATCAAGTCGATTTTGTATTTATTGAGTGTATATTAGGGGTATGAATCTTCACTGGTCTCATGATTCGATTACAATTATCCTGTCAACAATTCAAATCGATGTCTCCCCACCTCAATATTATTATGTATTACTACACATGGTTTTCATCAACAAATTCAAGCAGTCAGATATATACAGTATGAACTCCCAGGGCCGGTTTTAGCCTGCTATATTAGGGTGGGCTGGTAGAAAAAATAGGTGGACAACTTGGGCGGTTGGTAGCACAGAGTTTAGAGAAGTGCATTAGTGGCCCAATGGGTGCCAGCTTCCAGGCCCTGGTGACATGGCACAAACATTTGACCTAATACCAGCTGGCCTGGCAACCCAAATCTATTTGAACATATTTGGGGAGGATGTGGGGGGTCTGAAACTAATTTGAGCATTAAACACTTAATTTCCTGCATTCTGGTGAATTTTCATGCACCTATTTCTAACTTTTTCTGCATAAATTTATGCTGGAAAGGTCTTTATTTGTGTAAAGGAAAACACAGGGGACAATTGAATGAATGATTATGAAAACATAATGGAATATAATGAAGTAAGGCTCTGAGGCATTCTGTATTTTTCCAATATTTATTCTCCTGTAGATCAACTTTTCTCATTTAATGCTATCTCTTCTGAGTCAACACACATGTAGGCCTAGGCATGATTTACTCCTCCCTCCTCTTTTGCTTCTTTTGTTTGGGGAACTAACCTCTTTAAATGTGCACATGGCACTTATTCATGTGAATGATAGGCTACATTAATTAATTTTAATGAATAAACACCTGGACTGGAATAGCTCAGATGTGTTTCAGCAAGATTTCTGCTCATTTTCAAAACTTTGTGCACGTTAATTATTTTAATTAATAAACACTTCCATTGACTTTTCTTAACTTTTGATTGGGTGGGCAAGATGCACGTTTGGGTGGGCTGAGCCCACCCCTGCCCATTGCTGCTGCCGGCCCCTTGAACTCCCCTTTTTATTGTATCTTCTCTTAAAAAAGACACTTCCTGAATGTAGCAGAGTCTGAAGTCAACAGACAAAAGGCAAAAACAAAAAAAACAGCGACCGTAAAATCAACAGCATGATCAGTAGGCTATAATCGATTATGGTCTGTCACTGCTTCGATGCACAATCATCCACGTCCGCATTGCAATGCATGGACGCAATGATTGATTTCAACACCCCTACTGTATATAAGAAAAAGTAATGACAAATCCCTGCCTACAAAGTCCAAAAACCCAAATTAGTCTGCATATTTCTTATTTTGTCTGACAAAAGTAAATGAAAAATAGTGAAGTCAGTAAGTTTAGTTTAAGTTGATTTAAACACCCTCATACCTCAGATTCCTACTGGTGATGTAGGACTGTAGGACAGGTGTAGACAGGTTCATGACCACTCAAGGCTCTACGATGATGACGAGAATCTTCAACTGAATTGACAGTTGTCATAGACTAATTACAGGCTAAAAATGTATTGACTCTTCAAGTGTTTAGTCTGTTTTTTAAGAAAGAAAATGTTGATGAAAAGACTCAAGGTGGCCTTCTATTGCATCTTAAATTACCTTTTGTGCTTTTGCTTACATCTTAGAGATACTTGTTAGAAAACTGGATACAGGTTTTTACCATTTATGTAGATGAAGCTTCTGCCATGTACTACTACAACTACAACATTAATCATACTGCTACTTTTATTTACAATTACATTACTCATAATACAAACTACAATTACCACAAACAACTGTAGTAACAATATCCACATGCAGGCATTGTCCAACAACTTAAGACAAAAACTCATGAGCTAAAAGGCTTCACATTTCATGTTAATCATTTGCTTGTTATGTTATTCCATAGAGATGTCATGAACTTGGATTAAATGTGCTATGTGCTGAGAGACCACCATTAAACACTGGGGATATTAACCCTCCCTCCTCAGTAACAATTTAGGTACACGTTGGGGTTTTGTTCAAGTGCAATTGTTTACTCATGTGGGATTTACAATTCATTAGCATTATTAAATTAATGGCTCTTCCAATTAACCCTCATAAGGTGATTGTTCCTCGCTGTGCATAGTTGGCATAGCAATATTTCCCCCCCACTGACCAATTTAATATTAATTACTATTTTAATTGAAAAAGTCAGACATTAACACCTACTGGAAATACAGTAAGAAATGTTATGTTTCTTACTTTTTTATCTTCACAATAACTGATGTATTTCTGCTAGATGAAAAAACTAGTGTGGCTAAGAGAGATTTATGTGACTGATTGTTAGTGATCCACAGAGAATAAAAAAGGAAGGGGCGTTGACCTTTATCACAAGCAGGTGTGGGTTGTCTTCTGGAGGGAGGGATTTCAGTAATCTTCACAGTTTATAATATCTTGTAACTGCGCACTAAATTCATTTTTTTCTTTAGAAGTATTTCAGATTCTGAAATTATTTCATTAAATTAAGATTTTATTTTTGCACCATCTTAGCCTCTTGATAAATTATTTGATTCATCCTCGGCATCTGAAAGTCTTCGACATCATGTAGGTGTAAAAGGTTGAGTGGTAGAAATTGATCAGCTTGTTTAGTTTGTTTGTTTAAAGTCTGATAATAAGTGTGTGAGTTACTCACACTTCGTTTTATGTATCCTATTTTAATGCAAAACAGTAATTGCAATAAAATGGTTGACAGTGCATATGGTGCTATTGCCACATTGCTATTGTTTAAATGTTTGTGACGATGTTTTATGTTTTATATTTCCTTTTCAGTGTGTTCAGGAAATTTGTACTCCATCATGCCGGGGGGAAATCAGAGCATTGTGACTGAATTTATCCTTACTGGATTCCCTGGACTTCATCCAGAGTACCAAGGAATTGTCTCAGCAGTACTGTTCTTAGTTTATTTCTTAACTGTGACAGGCAATGTTACAATTTTTTTTTTATTTGCAACTGACCGCAGCCTTCATAAGCCAATGTATTATATAATTCTAAATCTGAGTGCATGCGACATTCTCTTTAGCACAACCACTTTACCTAAGATCATCAGCAGCTATTGGTTTCAATTAGGGAACATTTCATTCACTGCTTGCTTCGTCCAAATGTACTTTGTTCACTATCTTGGCACAGTGAATTCCCTTATTCTCTTTCTGATGGCTTTAGATAGGTATTTGGCAATCTGCCATCCTCTCAGATATCCCCTTGTTCTTAAAAACTCCACTATCCTCATTCTAAGTATTACAGCATGGGTAATTGCCAATGCAGCCTCTTTAATGTTAGTTATTAGAGCATACCCTCTGCCTTACTGTGCTTCAAACATTATCAACCACTGCTACTGTGATCATGTTGGTATAACAACGCTGGCATGCACTGACAGGGCTCCTTATGGTTTCCCTGCTTTTGTGTTAGCAATGGTTATGTTACTGGGACCTCTGGCATTCATACTGTTCTCATATTGCTCCATAATTATAGCTGTATTTAAGATAGCAAATGTACAAAGTCGTATAAAATCTCTGTCCACTTGCAGTCCTCAACTGATTATAATATCACTCTATTATTTACCCAGATGTTGTGTATATTTAGCCAGCAATGGCTTTGGCATTAAATTTAGTGATGATGTGCGAATAGTAATTATTATGCTGTATAGCCTTTGTCCCCCCATGATTAATCCACTTATATACTGCTTGAGAGCTAAAGACATGAGAGAAAGTTTGCAGAAGCAATTCAACAGAAGGGCTGTTCCACAAAAAGCACAAGTTTCAGCTATAAGTAACTGATAAACCAATGCATTATTCAATGTTTTTCCTTTCTTCTTAATAGCTATCTCTCCTTGTGAGGACTGGCAAGTCTCATAAAAATATTGATTGAAGACTAATTGAAGGTCAAAGCTGTCACAGTGGTAACCATGTCATTTTGAAACACGTCTTAATTTAAGCCAATTCTTAAAGGGAGGTAAAAGGCTTCTTTTATCTGCTATGTCGAAATTATAGCTCTAACTGTGGAGGACTTTCAAATTGTCATGTGAATTAGAGTCAGCTGTGTCATATGTTTTACTGTCAAAGTACAGAGGGAGCGCAACTCTTGTAGAATGAGGGTATATTTTAAATGTATTTGTTGTATTTCTATTAAAAAAAAAGGAATTAATTTAAATATTAAGTATACTGTATATCAATTATTAAAACAGTGTATTTTAAATCTCCTGGGAAAATGCTTAGTTTTAGTTCAGTTTTTATTAGTTTTAGTGTTAGTTTTAGTCTTTTTTTGTAATATGGGTTATTGGTCAGGGGCATGATTCAAAAAGGTCAGAAAAAGTATTGTGTAATAACTCAACAAAAACTTCATACAGCTTTAGAAATATGTATTCACAATGTATTCGACAATAACACCAGAACATAAAATGTACATATGATGATGAGCATAAATATGTAAACAGTCTACACTAGACGCCGCAGTAAGAGCAAAACGTGTAAGTGACGTATGCCAGGAAAAAAACAACCCAGTCTCACGTCAGTTTGTGATGGCATTACGAAATTAAACGTTATACCATATACCATATATACCATATAAATATATTTATTACATGGCTTGGTTGAATTCTAATGTAGAATGCGGTCTGTTATTTCTTGATGTCAGACCGCTGCTAAGGATAACACACCGTTGCCATGCAAAAGCAGAGCGTTGCCTTGGACGCAGTTCTGTTCACTCTGAAGGACAGCTATCAATCAATCCGCTGAAAGAAGTCCGGATAATTTAGCCTATCAGCTGTGGCAAAAAGTGGGGAAACGTGGAGCAACTTCTGTCCTCCAAGCAATGACAGCAGATTTGATGAGCGTCTATCGGTAGTATCTTTCTATACCGTCTATGATCGCTAGCTACGCAGTAACAGCCGTAGGGACAACAACGCTAATTAGTTAGCTTACATTGCAACTTGTTTAACATTAACTTATAGGTGTGTCAACATGCAGCGGCTCAGCAAAAAGGAAACGAGATGAATGAGGACATAAAGTCCACATAAATATTCCCAAAGAAGCGATTCACCGTGTCTCACTTTCACCGTCAACAGAAATGTTCAGTTTAATGTAAATTAGAGCAGCCGATAGCCCGCTAGCTCACTACAACGCTTCAGCTAATGTTGTGTCAATTCCTGGAGTGATTAAAACAGCAGCTGGGTCATTTCTCCACCACGGCAGGACCCCATAAAATATAGGGCTACTACCACAGCCTGTAAGGTGGTGTAGTAGCTAGCGATAATAGACGAAGGATTGCATTACATAGATTCCAACCGTAGATACGGAACGGACTATTTTCTCTAGTGGAAGCAATACAATCGTATTTAAATCAATAAACTCCCATTTAAATCAATATTTTGTCAAGTTATTAGTCAAATTATTGATTTATTTGGTAAGTAGCCATGTAATAAGCGGGATAATGTAGAGTAAGGCGGAGATTGACAGCTGGTTTTATGTGTGTAGCACCTTTTGTTGCTAAATGACATCAGCTGAAGACTCCGGAAGTGACGTAGTAATTACCACTCAGCGGATAGAAAAGATTGCTGCACGTAAAAAAATAAAACAAATTGCTGCACGTTGTATGTGAGAATTTATACAATAAAAATACCAATAATTAAAAAATAGGTGCTACATACATAAAACCAGCTGTTATAGAAAGCTCTGGACCTCAGCTATCATGTAGATATGGTCTCCAAAGTTTATCCACTGTAAGCACTGTCAAATATGGTAATAAGTTATTTTCACCTATTTAACGATTCTATTTTTAAAATCTGATGACACCAGTGTGTTCCCCATCCCAAAAAAAACCCAGGGTGTATCCAGAATTCTACACTACCAACTTCTACTTATGAGAAATATACCAATATATTTGAAAACTACAACTCCCACTATAGACACGGCCCAGAATCTGTTACAAAGCTTGAGCACTTGTAGTTCTTCTGGGGTGGGAGGACGTGTTCGGCTCCTCTTTCTGCTGTCTGCCGTGAGAGGGCTTCATTCCATTTCAGATTGCGGCCGCCCGCCGAGCACACAATATATGAGACAAATACATGAAACTGTTTTTTATTATTGATGCTATCTTTATTGTTTAACTAATCTTTTCTATCCGGCGAGCGGTAATTAAAATTTTTTTTTTTTAAATGTTATTACATGCATAACTTACTGGAACAAAACTGAGCAACGTGTTGACAAAACTACTGATTATATATATTTATTACATGGCTTGCTTATATTCTAATGTACAATGCGGTCTGTTATTTTCTTTATAACAGACCGTTGCTAAGTATAACAAACCGTTGCCATGCATAGCAGAGCGTTGCCATGGACGCAGTTCTGTTCCCTCTGGAGGAGAGCTATCAACCAATCCGCTAGAAGAAGATTGGCGTCGGGGTCCTGATCACCCCGTCGTTGTTGTAGTCGCTATAACAACGCTCTACATTATCCAGGCACGGATTTAGAATGCAGAGGCCCCTGGGCACAAAATCTTGGAGGCCCCCCCTCCCAGAACTCGCGGCCCAAACTCACACAGCATCTACATTTTTAGAAACAGTAAAAGTAAGCTGTGGGTTTTTCTTAAGTTTAAAACAAAACCACTTTCTCCAACTCCATTTCTTGTGATGTTAATTGTGACTCTATAAATATCTATAAAACAAAGGACAAAATCGAAACTATCACAGAACAAAATCAACAGAATTTATTGCAATAAAGCAGATTAACATCTATGAAAATACAGCCTTAAGAACTGACTTTGGAAAAACCGCTGATTGTTGAGCACCTCTTTTACTCTCTCTCACTTTCCCTCCCCTTCACGGAGAAACAGATGATCAACATCTACTAGCCTAGTGTAACAGAGCTGTTTCAAATATATGAATGAAAATAGGTTGCGTATAACTTATATATACGTATAGGCCTATACAGCTCACTCTCAGCATGAAATGTAGTTCTCAAAGTTAAGCTGCACAACTTAATGTATGGCAACTATTTTATTCTATGTCATAATTTCCTGATATGTAATGACACCTGACAATGTAACGCCATTACCGATGTTGTTCAGCTCTACAGCCCCACCACGACAACTCACTCCACTTTGACCATTGGCCTCAGTGAAATTAAATCATGGATGCAAACCAACTTTCTCAAACTTAACTGTGACAAATCAGACACGATCATCATTGGTCCCAAATTCCTCTTGCATACATCGCACAACTTTTGCTTCACCATCTGTAAATTCACTCTGTCTCCCTCCTCACACATCCACACCATCAGGAATTAGTTTGGACAGCAACCTCTTCTTCGAAAAGCATGTCATCAAAATCACCCTAGGGGGGTCCGGGGGTCTACCCCCTACCGGTAAAAAAAAAAAAAAAAAAAAACGTTAAATGGCACTTTCAGGAGAGTTTTGTGGAAAGAAATGGAGAAATTGAGTCTTACATGATATGTGCAAAAACTGCAAGGTTAAGAGCCTATACTTGCATTTACATTACTGTTAATCAGTCATCACTTGATTAAACACTGTATTACTTTGTTATGATATAAGAAGTGACCCATACAATGTGCCAAACATAATGCGCCACATGAAGAGACAGTGCAGCATATGACAGTAGCAACATCTGAGAAGATTTGGATCTGTGGTGACCAGGTCCACCTCACACAAACTTCCTTCTCCCAATCTCTCTCTTTACTAACACACACACACACACACACACACGCGCGCGCACACACGCACGCACGCACGCACGCGCAGACACGGCACCGAGTGGGGCTCTCGATGCTCGGAGCCCTACCGCTGGCGGAGATGCGACAGCGAGGACCGGTTCAGGCTTGGTCAGCGACATGAACTCGTAGCGGCCGGTGAAGCTTCCGAGCACCGGGCTTCCACCGCTGCCAACGGGGTTTTTAGCTTTAGGAGAAGACATTTGATCTGTTAATCCTACCGACGGAGACAATAAGCGTTATTTGACCCGCGGTGGTGAATTGTCTGCAGTTGTTCTGATTGTTCTCATCTCATCTCCGCCGAGACAAAATAGACATGCCATTTCAAAAATCTTTCATTTATTGTCAGAAATATCATGTTTTCAAAAGCATCACTTTCATCAAATTTTATGTGACATATTTAGACTGCAAGCAGGCACATCCGGACAAACGATCAGGCTAATGTGCCGGCGCTGAGCCCCGGGGAGCCCCGGCCCAATTTAACCCTGGGCCTAAGTGATTTACCTAATCAGCGGATGGTTCTAAAATTATTAAAAACAACAAAGCTATACTTCACCGATTCTCTGCAGTGAACTTTTAAAATATGCATGTGAAATATGACGTGAAAGTACCCTCAACTAGAGAATGACTCCCACATATGATGCATTGAAATGCATTGATAAGCTTAGACCGCGTTTCTGGTCATAAAAATGAACAGTATATTAATACAACAACGTTACATGATTTAAAAAGCAACCTATCATATGGGGAGAGAGCAGAGGTGCTGGGCTCTAGCTAAATCAGAAAACAATAAACAATATTTATTTAGGTGGGTCGGTGGACGCAGATTCGGAAGGCTTCGGCGCCGATCGGGGTATCTATAATAATCAGGGTGTTTAATAAGTGGGAAAAGTAGTAGATAGACCTACATTTTGAGGCTGTCAAACTGGTAACGTAGCTACATACCGCCGGGTCTCTGCCGCCTGCGGAGTCAGAGACCGTGGGGGGGGGGGGCATTTAAACAGGTGTCTGTCACCCCAGCCGGGCTGTGGTTCTCTGTCTGTCGTGCTGCTGATGCTCAGGGTGCTGATGTTGTTCTAATTGTTCATCTGAAATAGCCATAGACAGTATATAATGGACCAATAGACCCCGTTGCTCTGGACGGAGACCAGTGAAGGCTATTAGAAGCACTTTTCCGGTAATCTCTTGCTTTACTGCGCAGCCTCCAACTGACAGAGACAACGTAAATGTGACGTGAGCAAAGTGTCTGAAAGTTGTAAGTCTTCTGGTAGCTGTGACAAGAGAAATCTCAATCATTTCCAATCTTACAGAGACGGAGAGCGTAGGTATATGTATGGAGATAACATAAGCACAGGCTAATTATTGCTAACTAACATGCTAGTTAACATTAGTAATTAAACCTAAACAGCTAATGTAAGTCGAAACTGCCTGCGAGCTTCTCCTGTACTGTACGGTAATTCCTCTACTGTGCGACAGTAAGTCACTTGGTTATGTAACAATCGTTAGCTTATTTTTACAAAAACGTCTCCTACGGAGCCATAACGTGAGTTACAAGGTAATGGAGCCTTTTATACATTGTCGTGTTTCTTTAGAAATAAACAATGGACAAATAGAGTCTTTAAACGCTTCAGATGTAAAGTTATTCGCAGTCAAGTGACGTAAAAAAAAAATGGCAGTCAGTGTAATGCTAACAAGAGGTGATCGCTTTGTAGCAACAAAATGGCGCCATCGGAGGTTCGCGTTCTGAAGCAAAGCTTACCCCCTTGGAAATAGCCAGGCTGGATGTTGTGATGCTAAACTCCTCATTGCTAGCATCACCGCAGGCGCCGCCAGGCTCTTTATTAGCGTCGAGACGACTTATGAAAAGAGTGGAGATGGTTGGAATATTACTCCTAATTAAATCCTCTCTGCTATCCTTCTCCCTTTTAGCTTTCCGTTTTGTGGCTCCGCTGCTCCACCGTTTTTTATCCATGTTGTTTGTTTTGTTTTCTCGATGTCCTCTACTCTCTTTCTCTCTCTCTCTCTATCCTCCACCGCCTGTCTTGCCGCTATCAACAGTTTCCGCGGTAACCTGACTCGTAGTCATCAGACACAGCCTAAAAACTGATCATAATACTTTTTTGTGTGCAACTAAATTATTGTTAACACACATACACACAAACACACACTAATTAATTAATTTTATTTTAATTTAATTTTAAATAGAAAAAAAAGAAGAAAAAAAAAAAGGATGAGGCCACACAGTTAGTGGGGTCTTGGAGGCCCCCTAGAGGTTGGAGGCCCCCGGGCACCGGCCCAATCGGCCCGGTGGTAAATCCGGCCTTGACATTATCCCTTACGTACATTGAAGCGATACTGGCGTTATAGACCCGCTGATCGCCGTCTGATTCTGTGAATGAATGTCCGCATTGCATCGTGGGACATCGACTTTGAATGCGCCCAGCTCGGCTCATATCGTAGCCTACTGTTCTGTCTTATTTACTGTAATATTTCACCGGTAATAAGACCGAAATAATATTATTAAAATAAAGAAATGCATACCATGATAACAGCTAAATACATGTTGAAAGCTGTAGCGTTATAGTTTTAAAAATATCAATAAACAACAAAGCAATCCAGCTTCCCTGGCCGAAATAGACCGGAATAATAACATTAAAAGAAATACATATAAACTGTGATAAGATCTGGTGAATAAATGTTGATTAAAACAACGATTATTGGGCTAAAAATAGCAATAATATCAAAGCTGTATGCAGCTTCTCTGCTGCAGCCGAGTGGCAGAAAGTTTCGTGCTGTGATTAGGAAGATGCTTCTCATTGAAATACATTAGTATAAAAAACGTGACCCCAACACGTAAATCTTCACAATAACGTAATGGTATCACGTTCTAATAGATTTAATTTCGTAATGCCGTGAGACTGGGTTGGAAAAAACCTAAATAGCCAATCGACTAAAGAAGACATACATCAACAGGTGTTTTGAACTTTGGTTTGAGTAAAGTGGCGAACTTTTTGAAGTCAATCGACTTCCACAGTTGTGTAGACATCCCAGTATCAATACACATATTAACCCACGCTTCCTCCCGCTTTTGGTGTTCCTGCATATGTACTAACGAGCAGCTATCAGGTGGCCGGTGTCTTGCGGTTGTGTCCGTCATGCTGCATGGTTCGGTACCCATACATCCATGCCCTGTAGAGCCCTTCACGGGCCAATTGCAATTTTTTCAGCCTGAACCCGACCCGACCCGAAACCAACATCAATCACTTTTAAGCGCTCTCTGATGTGCGCTGTCTCTGCTACACACGCAAACACACACACACGTCACACGCTACTAAGAGGTAAACTTTTATTATAGGCCTGAAATATCATGCCCAAAAATATTGGACAGTGTCCATTACACAGAAGCATAAACATGAAGGGAGAATACAGTACTATGGGATCAAACCGCAAAAATAAGTAAATAAACGGCCTACCTTTCTTTGCTTTTCAGTAACTGAACTGAAGAACAATGTTCAAAACAATGTCCAAAAATAACTCTTCGCCAACTGGCTAATGTTAAATAAAATTAATAAAATAAATAAAAATCCATTGAACTGTGTGTGTAGGGTAGGCTGCTACATACAGTGGTCATCATTCAGTTTATTCACGAGTGCTGTGAAGAAAAAGAACAGCATCCACTGTTGAAAGCTTCAGAGATGTCCTCCTCTCCTCCAGCATCCTCCCTGCTGTGCTGGAAACACGTTCGCTGCTACTGCTGCTTGCAGGTATGCTCAACACATGACGGGCGAGTCTTGACAACAAAGGAATGGTCTTCGCGTGTTGACTCCACCAACCCAGCAAATCTTGTGTTACTTTCTTAGGCGATGTATAATATTTATAATATAATCAATATAACAATATTTCATACACACTTTGTGACGTGTGCTCTGCTGCACGTATATTATGGGCACAATGAGGAGAGAAGCTAAAATAAGCCCGAGTCTGACCCGAGCCCGATCTGTAAAAAAAACAAAACTTCCCGAGCCCGGCCCGAATGGGCTTAACCTGTCGGGCCCGACGGGCTTGCAGGGCTCTAATGCCCTGTACCCATACATCCATGCCCTGTAAGGGGGTTAGCTTCTGTTTCGGGGGAGGGGGGCTTTGCGTTCTCCTTTACCTTGTTATGGTAAGCTAGGTTAGCCTCCTTGTGCGCGCTTCTCAAATGTACTTTCAAATTGTGGGAGTTTTCCCTTTAATAAAATGTACACATACTTTACCAC
Organism: Perca flavescens; assembly: GCF_004354835.1. Taxonomy (NCBI): domain Eukaryota; kingdom Metazoa; phylum Chordata; class Actinopteri; order Perciformes; family Percidae; genus Perca; species Perca flavescens. Next base: position 2,233,389 of record NC_041333.1, read on the forward strand.
CGTCAACTGCGAGGCACTTGCTCTTATCTGACACAGTCATAATCAAGTAGGACTCTGCTGCTTTCTTCCGACTTTCAGTACCACCATGATGCCAGGCGAGGGGCATGGACTATGTTGTGTTCAATTTGACGTGGAATGTCTGAATATCTGGGTTCCCAGTCGGAAACTATATGTCTATGGCATAGACTGTATAAAACAGGTCTATGGTCGGAAATGTCAACTCTGAAAGATATAACGTTATTTGCTCTGTGAAAGACATTGACAAAGACAAAAACTAAGGACATTTACACGATAATTTAATTAAATTTTACTTAGTTTTGCAAACAGACATTACAGTTTTAGTTGGTTATAGTTTTTTTTGTAATGCCTCGTTTTAATTTTTATTTCAGTTAACGGCAATGTTGTTTCCCACATTGTTTTCGTTCGTTTTTGTTAACGATTATAACCTTGATCCCTAGTAATTAGGACATATTTGATCAGCAAGATATTAATGAAGTATGTACTGCATAGTGCACACAGATTATCCCACCCCACATATGTCATTATGTCAGTTCCTAAACAGCCTGTATAATATGCAGTGCACTGTAACCTTGATTGTCAGTATTGGGATTTGCCTCAACATCACAGTCGACAGAAAAAATTTAATTAAATGTACGTTTGGGTGAGTTAACCGCATACTTCCTATTTATCGGTCAGACACACCAGAGAAGTCAACGTTGTCAAGTTGTCTTTTTCCCTTGCTTAATAGTTATTTCTTTCCCACACGAAGGCAATGCCCGTAAGTCCAGAGTCGGGTCTGCTGCATATATAAACCTATATATGGGCGCCTGCTCTACCAACTGAGCTATCCGGACACCCATCCTTATTGTAATTCTAACATAATTGTGCAATGTTATTGTGACCATACTTCAGTTACAAACCTGGGATGTGGTGGAGATGTAAAATATGTTCAGACTGTTGCTGTCAGCCTTGCAATGTTTAGTCTCAGCTTCCACTTTCATTTATACTTTTTTCCTTTATTTCCATCTTTGTAGTGGTTCTAAGAATAGGAAACGCAGAAGGACGATCCAAAACCTTCTCAACTTGTACACCACAGTGACTCATTTCTTGCCTTTATTACATGCCAAGATGTTTTGTTTACCTAGCTCATTATATAGGATTCTCTTTCAGTTTGGACATCTGCATTTTTTACATTAAATCACATGTCATTTAGCTGACGCTTTTATCCAAAGCGAATAACAATTGCTATATATGCCAGAGGCAGATGTGTATAAAGTACTAGAGACCCATACTTGAGTAAAAGTACAAGTGCTCTATCAAAAAAGTGACTTGAGTAGAAGTTGAAGTGCTCTTTAAGCACCCCACTTAAGTAGAAGTACTAAAGTATTCAACTTTTTGTTGTACTTAAGCATTGCAAGTAGTTTATTTTAAAATGTACTACTCAAGTACTGAAAATAAAAGTACAAGTATTGTGTTATTTACTTATTAAAGAAAGCAGTCAAAAGTTTTAATATCATATTGTTTATATTATGTCATATGTTTAGCCTACGGCTGTAGCCAAAGGAAACAAATATTAAATATATTATATTAAAAATAACAAATAACAATTAATTAAATAAAATGTACAATTATCACACTGTGCAAGTAAAATGAACACCCTCTCCAGCACAGTAACGATTAAAGCCCCAAAAAAAACTATCACACACTAGCTAGTAACGTGTGATGAACAGGAAAGTTGGCAAGCTAGCAACATCCAGATAAACTAGCAGCCTCACATCACAGGGTCAAACGAGAGCAATGTGCAAGTTGAATTCATAACTGAATTGATACTTAATGTTGTCTGAAGAGGTCTTTTAAAAACACATAAGTAGAAATTGCTATGTTACACAAACCCTAAAGCAGAAATTTCGATGAAAGGGTGCCAATTTTTAAGCTAGGCTCTGAAATAGCCTTTCCCGCTAGCAACGCGTCATATGACGTAGGGAGAGGTAAACAATAGGTTTCTTCTCACTCTACAGTGGTGAGAGAGAGAGAGAGCTATAGAGAAAGTTTATGTAAGTCATAATGGTAAATTATTGTGTTTGTGCTGGTTGCGCAAAGTCCAGCCTGTCAGGAAATCGTGTACATAATTTTCCTTGTAGGAAAAGCAAGGTTTTTCGTTTTTGGGTTCGTTTTGTGCAGGTGAAGTGAGCAGACTTCACTGCCGCGTCTGTCACCACACACTCGGTCGTTTGTGGCGCTCATTTCACTCCGGAGAGTTATAGACCTGGAGATTTGTTGGAGTTTCGGATGGGATTTTGGAGTAAGGACCATGCGAGGCTGATTGCCGATGCTGTTCCCTCGGTGCACTCGATGGAATCAAGTCCACCACCTGAATCTGGCGTGGGCAAGATTGGAGGACCAAGTGCTAGCACTTGCAGAAATTCCATGCACCGAAAAAGAGCTCCTAGTAGAGTAAGTCTTACTTTTAATTCTTGTAACTCTTAATTTGGCTGATTTCGTAATGTTTTAGTCTAATAATTTCAGAATAAAGAAGTGATTTGAGTGTGTATGTATTGGGCAATCCACCATCTAACTAGTAACATACATGTTAGCTTGGCTATTGTATTAGCAAACATTTGGTAGCTGATGATTTGATGACAGGAGTAGCTAAAATTGCGTCTGAAATCATTCCCTCATCTGGATTAAAAATGCGCTGACTGCAAATTCCTAGCATCAGGGCTTCAGTATACAGAGAGAGAGAGAGCTTTAGAACAGGTTTTCGTAATTGTCTGCCTTGAAATCAATGCAGTTTGCATTAAGCTAGCTATGAGCTGTTGGCAGGCAGCTAGCTAGCACAAACACCTCCGTTTCCCCCGTATTTTATTAAGCTAGCTATGAGCTGTTGGCAGGCAGCTAGCTAGCACAAACACCCCCGTTTCCCCCGTATTTTATTAAGCTAGCTATGAGCTGTTGGCAGGCAGCTAGCTAGCACAAACACCCCCGTTTACCCCGCATTTTATTAAGCTAGCTATGAGCTGTTGGCAGGCAGCTAGCTAGCACAAAACTCCAGTTTCCCCTGCATTTCAATTCAGACCGTTCTCCTGCACAATTTTGTATCCCAGTAGGCTACTCTCTGGTAATTTACAAAGTCCAAATTGATATATTAATCAATATGCTGAAATCTCCTAGATTTTGCCACTAGAGGTTTTGACACGTCAGAGCTGCTTTGGTTTTATTTCTCTTTTTTTATTATTACTGATCCAGTTGGTAACTAAGCTTGTATCCTATTTTTGTGAGTGATTTTGAACCTCCGTGTTTTTCAGATTTTGGCAGAGCGTGGAGCCAGTAATGAAGGGATAGATGCACCTGACAGAGGGCTTCTCTCTACAGGATCCTGGGCCATTATTGCTTTGTCGTGGGTCACAGTGCTACATCAGATGTCTGCAAAGCTCATCAGGTAGTGTAACTTGCATCTATCAGTCGCTGTATATGACACATAAACATTTACAAATTACTTCTAATGGTAGGAAGAAGACATTTCATACTGGACTGTATTAGGTTGTATGTGTTGTGACCACTGACTATGTGATGTTGTGCAAATCTTTTTTTTTTTTTTTTGCCTAGCAGTTTTCCTTGGACTTGGGTGGCCCCTAAATCATGGCTGCAGCTGTCGTTGTGGTCCTGCTACAACCTGCTATGCCGTGCAGTTCCCTGCTACGTCCTGTAACGCCCTGCTACACCATGAACTACTGCAACTGCTATTTATAGTCGTAGTTCAATTATCTTTATTGTGACTATTATTGCCACTGTTCATCACACCCCCAACTGACACCGTCAGACACCGCCTACCAAGAGCCTGGGTCTGTCCCAGGTTTCTTCCTGAGAGGGAGGTTTTCCTCGCCACTGTCGCACTGAACGCTTGCTCTTGGGGGAATTACTAGAATTGTTGGGTCCCTGTAAATTATAGTGTAACATCTCCAAATTATAGTGTAAATTATACCTACTCTATTTGTAAAGTGTCTTGAGAGAACTCTTGTTATGATGTATTAAAGTTGATAAAGATGAGACTTTATTGATCTGGTGGTGAAATTCACAAGCTACCTGCCAAGTCAAACTAAAGTAATACAAAAGTAGTGTAAAGCATTACAATTCAGAGACTGTAATATAACTAATTACTCTGAAATGACAATAACTAGTAATCTATAATGAATTACATTTTGGAAGTAACTTGCCCAACACTCCTAGTTACTATCAATGAAAATATGAATACATTTTATACAACAAGACACTTTGTGATTGTGTTCATTTTGTGAAAACAAAATATATTTATTGATTGCCTCCTTCCTTTGGAAACTGCCTCCTGATTGCGGCCACAACACAAGCTGGTATCGCCTTCCTGATCTCCCTGCCCAGAAACCCATAGGTCTATCGGACCACCTGCCTGTAGGCTGTGTATGGGAATTGCCTAGAGAATGATAGGGGTGCAATGTTGATATTGAGTGATACTTATTTGATGTAACATTTTCAGTTATTTTATTCCATAAAGGTATGTATGCACATCAGAGTTGAAAAATCTGCTAATCCCTCAGCATCAATAATGCACATTAGATTAGATTAGATTATACTTTATTGTCATTGTGCAGAGCACAAGTACAAAGACAACAAAATGCAGTTTGTGTCCAACCAGAAGTGAAACAAAATCAAATATGTATAAGTAAGTAATTAACAACATGTATAGATATGTGCAATGTAGTAGGAGTAACATATTAGTAAGAATATAGATATATATGCAGGGTATTAACAGAATATATTATAACAAAAACGGAATAAATATGGATATTCAGTATGAACCATATAGACATATGTGCAGTGTGGTAACAGTACCATTGTAGTGCAGAAACGGTAACGTAAGAATAAGTGTACTGTATGTGCATGAGGAATAGTATAAAGAGCAGTAGAATATGGCTATATATAAGTAGTTACAGTATGTACATTATTTTGATAGTTTATTTGTGTAAAAAACTGACGACTATAATAGAAGTGTATAATAGTATTATAAATTACTCTCATCTAAACATACTGTGGTCTGTTGGCTTGGAGAGGACCATACTCCTGCCTGAAGTTGAGGTATGCTACCTGCAGCGAGAACGGGTTGTCAGGCATCAAAGCCGGGATGGAGCGTCAGGCAGGTAATGTCCGTGGCCGGGACTAAACCCTCAACTAGTGCCCAGTAGGCATCCACCTCTCGACAACACAGGCTGTCCACCGCTGACGCATTGCCTCACAATGTCCGCACAAGCACCTAGCCAACAAAACGATTCTGTGCTACTGCTAACCTGCTTCTCTTAATACATCCATGGCTTGGATGGACTCCACAGCTGTCTGAGCGTTAAAATCTTAGGTTGTAGAATATCACAAGACAAAACGTTGCTGGCTTAAATTAAGACAATCTACATGTATGTTTAATCTAAAACAAGGTCGAAAGTATGTTTGCTAAAGCAGATTTATTGTATAACACCAATGTACTAGCCTAGATGAACCAGAGTTAGCCACCATACTACACAGTAACTCACCAAGTCACTTGCCCTATTCGCAACTGGTTCGCAACTCTACTTCTCTTTTCTGCCCATTGTTCCTCCCCCTGATCTCCCCCCTAATCTCCCCCTGACCTCTATCTCGCCTAGGAGGCTCATAATTATAGGCCTGTGGGCCATCATAGGCATGCTCGCCAACTTTGGAGAGCTTGGTTTCTTCATCCACGTCCATTGTAATTTGAGCATGAACTTGACCAGACTCCCTCGCGTTACGTCACTTCCGGTCAGTGATAGATAGATGCGGAAGTTATTTTATTACAATTTTATCTCAAAATATCGTTTATGGCGGTTATATATTCCTCCAGTTTTGAAAATGTAGTTGTTTATCATTAATATACACTATGCTGTATAGGGGTGTCCAACCTGCACATTGCTCTTTCATTCAGGACTCACTGCAGACTCAAACAACTCAAGAATAGCTTTATCTGCTGCAACAATAGCTAAATAGAAAGAGTACAAACTTACATTGTCTCTGACTTCTGAACGGGAAACCACCGTAATGAAAAGAAACATGAGGCGATCTCAGGGATTTACGTAATTAACATACATAGCTAACGTAGCCGTAACTAACGTAGCCGTAACTACATACACTGTAACCCATAGACATAATATAGAGCTGTAACCTACACAGTCTCCGTAGCGTGAGGAATTCACGTAACTATGACGTACATAAAAAATGTATAGGAGAAAAAGTATTTCATTCATAAAAAATATGTACTCAAGTAAAAGTGGAAGTAGGAGAAAAAAATAATACTCCAGTAGAGTACAGATACAGCCTTTTAGTACTTAAGTAGAGTAGTGAAGTAGTTCTACTTAGTTACTATACAGCTCTGACCAGAGGTCACACGCCTCTGGAGCAACTAGGGTGAAGCGTCTTGCTCAGGGACACATTAGTTGATGTATCAACCAATATTGATATTGTTGTCCAGTCTTCTTCCTTGTGCTGTTAATCCAATAATATATTGCTTCAAAACAAAATATATAAAAGATATTTTGATGAAGAGATTGAGAAGTTTCATAGTAATGCATAGTGTCTAAATATGATTCTTACCATATCTCTGTATATCAAATAACAAATAAAAAATGTTTGTCCATCTAAAACACTTTCACTCTAGAGTATTTGATATCAAATGCTTATGCTACATGTTCTCTTTATGGTGGAAGGCTTAATTGTTTATTTCACAGTTCTGCTAAATAAATTAGAAAGCACATGTGTCAAATACAACTAAAATGTAATACATAAAATACCATTGTGCCTTACTTTTGTTTTACTTTTACTGATTGTTTCATGCATTTCTTTGTATGTACAACCCGAATTCCAGAAAATTTGGGATGTTTTTTAAATTTTAATAAAATGAAAACTAAAAGACTTTCAAATCATATGAGCCAATATTCTATTCACAATAGAACATAGATAACATAGCACATGTTTAAACTGAGAAATTTTACAATTTTATGCACAAAATGAGCTCATTTCAAATTTGATTTCTGCTACAGGTATCAAAATAGTTGGCACGGGGCATGTTTACCATGGTGTATCATCTCCATTTCTTTTCAAAACAGTTTGAAGACGTCTGGGCATTGAGGCTATGAGTTGCTGGAGTTTTGGTGTCAGAATTTGGTCCCATTCTTGCCTTATATAGATTTCCAGTTGCTGAAGAGTTCGTGGTCGTCTTTGACATATTTTTCGTTTAATAATGCGCCAAATGTTCTCTATAGGTGACAGATCTGGACTGCAGGCAGGCCAGTTCAGCACCCAGACTCTTCTATGATGAAGCCATGCTGTTGTAATAGCTGCAGTATGTGGTTTTGCATTGTCCTTCTGAAATATACAAGGCCTTCCCTGAAATAGATGTCGTTTGAAGGTAAGCATATGTTGCTCTAAAACCTTTATATACCTTTCAGCATTCACAGAGCCTTCCAAAACATGCAAGCTGCCCATACCGTATGCACTTATGCACCCCCATACCATCAGAGATGCTGGCTTTTGAACTGAATGCTGATAACATGCTGGAAGGTCTCCCTCCTCTTTGGCCCGGAGGACATGGCGTCCGTGATTTCCAACAAGAATGTCAAATTTGGACTCGTCTGACCATAGAACACTATTCCACTTTGAAATAGTCCTTTTTATTTGAGCCTTGGCCCACAGGACACGACGGCGCTTCTGGACCATGTTCACATATGGCTTCCTTTTTGCATGATAGAGCTTTAGTTGGCATCTGCTGATGGCACGGCGGATTGTGTTTACCGACAGTGGTTTCTGGAAGTATTCCTGGGCCCATTTAGTAATGTCATTGACACAATCATGCCGATGAGTGATGCAGTGTCGTCTGAGGGCCCGAAGACCATGGGCATCCAATAAAGGTCTCCGGCCTTGTCCCTTACGCACAGAGATTTCTCCAGTTTCTCTGAATCTTTTGATGATGTTATGCACTGTAAATGATGAGATTTGCAAAGCCTTTGCAATTTGACGTTGAGGAACATTGTTTTTAAAGTATTCCACAATCTTTTTACGCAGTCTTTCACAGATTGGAGAGCCTCTGCCCATCTTTACTTCTGAGAGATTCTGCTTCTCTAAGACATAACGTTTATAGCTAATTATGTTACAGACCTGATATCAATTAACTTAATAAGTCACTAGATGTTCTCCCAGCTGAATCTTTTCAAAACTGCTTGCTTTTTTAGCCATTTGTTGCCCCCGTGCCAACTTTTTTGAGACCTGTAGCAGGCATTAAATTTTAAATGAACTAATTAAGTGGATAAAATTGTAAAATTTCTCAGTTTAAACATTTGCTATGTTATCTATGTTCTATTGTGAATAAATTATTGGCTCATGTGATTTGAAAGTCTTTTAGTTTTCATTTTATTAAAATTTAAAAAACGTCCCAACTTTTCTGGAATTCAGGTTGTATTGGATTGTTGTCTAATTTGTGGCGGGGGGATGGGGGGGGACGCTGTTGCTGTCCTCTTGTCTTATTTCAATGCTTAAAAGAAATCTCTCTCTCTTTCTCTCCCTGACCCGTCTTTCACTGGTTGAAGCCTGAAAATATTGTAAACAAATTAATAACATAGCAAATTACACGGACTGTTGAGCTCTGTTTCAGACATACCTCCGGTTCAGTTACAGTGAACGTGTTTTACAGAAATGTTAATAAATGGATCACTGAATCTAAAGTTATACAGGACACTGGTTTATTTTTAGCCCAGAAAATATGTTCGCCCTTTGTGGCTTATTTAGATATATTAAGTCACTACAGATATTTTGACCATATGTGCAAGTGTGAAAACTGTGTGAGGATACATGCGTGTGTGTTTTGATGTGTGTGCTTGGCTATGTGTGGCGTATTTGGCCTGCTGCATTACTCTTCTGAGCCAATGTATGAGAGCTGCAGTAATGATTGTCTGAACCCGGCTTGTTGGCCGGTATTTGAAATATGTTTGGTGGGCTAATCAGAGTTCTATGGTGCTGTTGTATCGGCAACTTTAAATCAAAATCTCTCGTTCCCTTGCTTAGTAAACCGCGGCGGAGGTGGGTGGGCATCTGCGTGAGTGTGTGTAATGTTAGGCTATTTGTGTCAAAGGGAAACTCAAAATTTCAGAGCACCCTCACTGAAACGTCCAGCAACCCCAAAGCACCAGCAAAAGAACATCTCTGGTGCCGCCACTGAGTAAGATATACAGTATATACCTTTGTTTGGGTATGTGTATATACAAGACACCAGTACTTTTGCATATTCTTTTGAATCAGAGACCTGTGTGCGGTGGTGCTATGCCAACAATCTCATTCAACCATTTCACAAACTGAGGAGTTGGTCGTGACATGGGTTCAGAGGATATCAGAGGTCATAAATGATGAACCAATCAATCAGCTCTGCTCCTATAGTCACCTTGGTGTTTATACGGACAACGCCTTTGGCTGGAAGGCCCGTGTTCAAAGTGTGTGTTATCATTTAGAGGAGACACTCACGGTGAATCAGAGGGTTTATGTTATACAAGGCTGCATTACATCCATCCATCCATCCATCTTCGTCCGCTTATCCGGTGTCGGGTCGCGGGGGGAGCAGCTCCAGCAGGGGACCCCAAACTTCCCTTTCCCGAGCAACATTAACCAGCTCCGACTGGGGGATCCCGAGGCGTTCCCAGGCCAGGTTGGAGATATAATCCCTCCACCTAGTCCTGGGTCTTCCCGAGGCCTCCTCCCAGCTGGACGTGCCTGGAACACCTCCCTCCCTAGGGGCGCCCAGGGGCATCCTTACCAGATGCCCGAACCACCTCAACTGGCTCCTTTCGACGCAAAGAGCAGCGGCTCTACTCCGAGCTCCTCACGGATGAGTGAGCTTCTCACCCTATCTCTAAGGGAGACGCCAGCCACCCTCCTGAGGAAACCCATTTCAGCCGCTTGTACCCTGGATCTCGTTCTTTCGGTCATGACCCAGCCTTCATGACCATAGGTGAGGGTAGGAACAAAATCTGACCGGTAGATCGAGAATCTAAGCTCTCTTTTCGGACACTGGCGGTGCGATAGATTGAATGCAATACCGCACCCGCTGCCCATTCTCCGACCAATCTCCCGCCCCATTGTCCCCTCACTCGCGAACACAACCCCAAGATACTTGAACTCCTTCACTTGGGGTAAGGACTCATTCCCTACCTGGAGAAGGCATTCCATCGGTTTCCTGCTGAGAACCATGGCCTCAGATTTAGAGGTGCTGATCCTCATCCCAACCGCTTCACACTCGGTTGCGAACCGATCCAGTGAGTGCTGAAGGTCGCAGGCGATGATGCCATCAGGACCACATCATCTGCAAAGAGCAGCGATGAGATCCCCAGCCCACCAAACTGCAACCCCTCCCCACCCCGACTGATATCCTGTCCATAAATACTACAAACAGGATTGGTGACAAAGCGCCCAGCCCTGGCGGAGGCCAACCCTCACCTGAAAAGAGTCCGACTTACTACCGAGAACCCGGACACAGCTCTCGCTTTGGTTGTACAGAGATTGGATGGCCCTGAGAAGAGACCCCTCACCCCATACTCCCGCAGCACCTCCCACAGTATCTCCCGGGGACCCGGTCATACGCCTTCTCCAAATCCACAAAACACATGTAGACCGGTTGGGCATACTCCCAGGCTCCCTCCAGGATCCTTGCGAGAGTGAAGAGCTGGTCCGTTGTTCCACGACCAGGACGGAATCCGCATTGTTCCTCCTCAACCCGAGGTTCGACTATTGGCGAACCCTCCTTTCCAGCACCTTGGAGTAGACTTTACCAGGGAGGCTGAGAAGTGTGATACCCCTATAATTGGCACACACCCTCTGGTCCCCCTTTTTAAAGGGGAACCACCACCCCAGTCTGCCACTCCTTTGGCACCGTCCCAGACTTCCACGCAATGTTGAAAAAGGCGTGTCAACCAGGACAGCCCTCCACACCCAGAGCCTTGAGCATTTCTGGACGGATCTCATCAATCCCGGGGCTTTGCCACTGTGTAGTTGTTTGACTACATCAGTGACTTCCGCCTGGGAAATCGACGACAATCCCCCATTATCCTCCAGCTCTGCCTCTAACATAGAGGGCGTGTTAGTCGGATTCAGGAGTTCTGCAAAGTGCTCCTTCCACCGCCTATTACCTCCTCAGTTGAGGTCAACAGTGTCCCATCCTTACTGTACACAGCTTGGATGGTTCCCCGCCCCCTCCTGAGGTGGCGAACAGTTTTCCAGAAGCACTTTGGTGCCGACCGAAAGTCCTTCTCCATGTCTTCCAAACTTCTCCCACACCCGCTGCTTTGCCTCTTTCACGGCAGAGGCTGCAGCCCTTCGGGCCCTTCGGTACCCTGCAACTGCCTCCGAGTCCTCCGGGATAACATATCCCGGAAAGACTCCTTCTTCAGTCGGACGGCTTCCCTGACCACCGTTGTCCACCACGGTGTTCGTGGGTTACCGCCCCTTGAGGCACCTAAGACCCTAAGACCACAGCTCCTCGCTGCAGCTTCAGCAATGGAAACTTTGAACATTGTCCACTCGGGTTCAATGCCCCCAGCCTCCACAGGGATGCACGAAAAGCTCCGCCGGAGGTGTGAGTTGAAAGTCTGTTGGACAGGGGCCTCCTCCAGACGTTCCCAATTTACCCGCACTACACGCGTTTGGGCTTACCAGGTCTGTCCAGAGTCTTCCCCACCCTCTGACCCAACTCACCACCAGATGGTGATCGGTTGACAGCTCTGCCCCTCTCTTCACCCGAGTGTCCAAAACATACGGCCTCAGATCAGATGAAACGATTATGAAATCGATCATTGACCTTGACCTAGGGTGCTCTGGTACCAGGTACACTTATGAGCATCCCTATGTTCAACATGGTGTTCGTTATAGACAATCCATGACTAGCACAGAAGTCCAACAACAAACAACCACTCTGGTTTAGATCAGGGAGGCCGTTCCTCCCAATCACGCCTCCAGGTGTCTCCATCATTGCCCACGTGTGCGTTGAAGTCCCCCAGCAGAACAATGGAGTCCCCACTGGAGCCCCATGCAGGACTCCAGTCAAGGTCTCCAAGAAGGCCGAATACTCCGAACTCCTGTTTGGTGCATATGCACAAACAACAGTCAGAGTTTTCCCCCCACAACCCGCAGGCGTGGGGAGGCGACCCTCTCGTCCCACTGGGGTAAACTCCAACACAGCGGCGCCAGCCGGGGACTTGTGAGTATCCCCACACCCGCCCGGCGCCTCACACCCTGGGCAACTCCGGAGAAGAAAAGAGTCCAACCCCTATCCAGGAGTATGGTTCCAGAACCAAGACTGTGCGTGAGGTAAGCCCCACCAGATCTAACCGGTAGCGCTCCACCTCCCGCACCAGTTCCGCTCCTTCCCCACAGAGAGGTGACGTTCCACGTCCCCAGAGCCAGCGTCTGCTGCCCGGGTCTGGTCCGTCGAGGCCCCTGACCTTCACTGCCACCCATGTGGCATCGCACCCGACCCCAACGGTTCCTCCCACAGGTGGTGGGCCCATGGGATGGAGAGGGAGTTGCCACGTAGCTTGTTCGGGCTGTGCCCGGCGGGCTCCGTGGCAAACCCGCCACCAGGCGCTCGCCGACGAGCCCACCGTCTGGGCCTGGCTCCAGACGGGGCCCCGGGCTTCCTCCGGCAGGGTCACTCCATCTCTGCTTAGCTTTTTCATTGGGGTTTTTGAACCATTCTTTGTCTGGCCCCTCACCTGAGACCACTTTGCCTTGGGAGACCCTACCAGGAGCACAAAGCTCCAGACAACACAGCCCTCAGGTTCACAGAGACACACAAACCTCTCCACCACGATAAGGTGATGGTTCACGGAGAGCATTTTAATGTCAGTATGACAATATCTAAAAACATCTCATTTAAAACTTGCTTGTCAGGTGACTGTCATGAAGGTTGTGAAGAGGAATAGAAACCAGTCTCTCCAGGCAAGCACAGAGAATGTGGTCTGATCTATCTTTATTCTCCATGCCAAGTAGCTATTATCCTCTGGCAGAAGAATTATGGTACCCCAATATAAAGCAAATATTTCTAAACTATAGCCCTAATTCAGTCCTACCTCAATTAAAACTTTAACTAATGTTGCTTGAGGCTGCAGGGGTTTTGAAATAGCTTCAGGGTTGTTGATTTTTAAAATATGATGACACCAGTGTGTTCCCCATTCCAAAAAAACCCAGGATGTATACAAAATTCTACACCGCCAACTTATACTTATGAGAAATATACCAAAATATTTAAAAGCTACAAAGCTAGTATACTTGTAGTTCTTCCGGGGTGGGTGGGTGGATTTGTTCGGCTCCTGTGTTTCTGACCGAGCAAACAGTACATGAGACAAATACATGAAACTCTATTTTATTATTATTGTTATCTTTATTGTTTAAATCCTCAAATACAACATTAGAAAAAAACATCAATATTACAAATATTTTGTATTTGTATCTTTCCTATCCGCCGAGCGGTAATTACTACGTCACTTCTGGAGCCCAGCTCGGCTCATTTTTTCCCTTTAGTCTTTGCTATTAACACTCATCAACTGCAAAATTAGAAAATTGCATTTTTAAATAATGATGGAAAATAAAATAAAAAATGCTTCTCTTTGTTAATAGAAATTTTTTTGTTTTTCACAACAGTACAAGTCAAAACAAATGGCCGTTAGTCAAACATGTCATTAGGCTGTATTTCTAAACACTCAACTGTAGTTTTTTTATATAGTATATATAAGGCAAATGAAAGTGCTTAGCATAAAACACAATTTTTTCATTATTGATAGTTTTATTGTATAAATTCTCACGTACAACGTGCAGCAATCTTTCACAGACGCGGAGCGGTAATTACTACGTCACTTCCGGAGTTTTCAGCTGATTTCTTTTAAACGTTTTTACGGAGCATAACTTACTGGAACAAAACTGAACAACATGTTGTTGCTGGTGACAAAACCTCTGATTAAATATGTACATTGAAGCGATACTGGCGTTAAAGACCCAGTGATCGCTGTCCGATTCTCTCATATGAATGCCTGCATTGCATTGTGGGATATCGGCATTGAATGCGGCCAGCTCGGCTCATATCGTAGGCTACTGTTCCGTCTCATTTACTAATATTTCACCAGTAATAAGACCAAAATAATATTATTAAATAAAGAAATGAATACCATGATGACATCTACAAAATGTTGATAGATGTAGTGTTATAGTTTTAAAAATATCAATAAACAACAAAGCAATCCAGCTTCTGTGGCAATAAGACCGAAATAATAACATTAAAAGAAATACATATAAACCATGATAAGATCTGGTGAATAAATGGTGATTAAAACAGCTGTTATTGGGCTAAAAATACCAATAATATCAAAGCTGTATCCAGCTTCTCTGCTGTAGCCGACTGGCAGAAAGAATTGTGCTGTGATCACAAAAGATGCTTCCCATTGAAATAAATTAGTTTAAAAAACATGACCCCATCACAAAAATCTTCAAAATATCGTGATGGTATCACGATCTAATAGATTTATTTTCGTGATGCCATAACCAACTGCTGTGAGACTGGGTTGCAATCTCCACACATTCACCATAGCCCATGTATACTGTAACCGCTTTGTTAAATTATTATTCACGGTTTATTGTTTTTTCCACTAACATGTCTTTTAATTTTACTATTATGCACAGAAACCGCTTAAAGAACATCCACAATAGTCAAACAGTTGAATGTCTTCAGTTTCAATGGTTAGTCATCTGCACTTTCTTAATAAGGGCAAAAGGAATAAACATTAATAAATGTGATTCTTATGTTTTTTGACCACCTGACAGATACTGACTTACAGGTCTTTATTTTTGATTTAATGACACAGAGCTGGATTTATATCTCTTTAATTCACTGGTTCTCAAACTATGTTACAAGTACCACTGGTGGTATGCAAGTTTCCTCTATTGGTAAGGCATTTGAATCTCTGATATATATATACACTACCGGTCAAAAGTTTGGGGTCACTTAGAAATTTCCATTCCAGACAGAATACCAGCAGAGATCAGTTGCATTGTTTTTTTTAATCAGGGCAGCAGTTTTCAGATTACATTATGTGCTTACATAATTACAAAATGGTTCTCGACTGTTGTAGACAGAAGTGGCTGAAAAAATGCTTGAAATTCCATGCTTTTTGGTCTAAACGTCATACCCAAATTAAAAGTGGTACAGCTCCCATATACTTTGACACTTAGGGGTGTGCCTGATATCATTGGAAAGGAAACACTCAAGTTGTGTCAGGGTGATTCTAGGCCTTACTGACACAGAGTTACAGAGGCTAGAATGGAGATTTTTATTTCTGTCCAAGTTATAAATCTGTAAAATTATTAAAATACACTGCTGTAAACACATCTGACAGGTGACAGACAACACAGCATTAGCCACGTCTCAGCTTACTACAGAAAAAAATTCAGAAGCTAAAAGACTCAAAAATGGATTTTATATGAATTCTTTTCTACAAATATGTCTGTGCGTTTTTTTTATTTCTATTTGAAAAGTGCAAATAAAAAAGCCAAAAAACTACAAAATACAACACTTCTCAAATACACAAACAAACCCACATCAATCACCTTTCCAATGATATCAGGCACACCCCTGAGTGTCAAAGTATATGGGAGCTGTACCACTTTTAATTTGGGTATGACGTTTAGACCAAAAAGCATGAATTTCAAGTGTTTCTTCAGCCACTTCTTTCTACAACAGTCGAGAACCCTTTTGCAATTATGTAAGCAAATAATGTAATCTGAAAACTGCTGCCCTGGTTAAAAAAAAACAATACAACTGATCTCAGCAGGTATTGTGTCTGGAATGGAGTGGAATGGAAATTTCTAAGTGACCCCAAACTTTTGACCGGTAGTATATATATATATATATATATATATATATATATTTAAATGAAATTAATTAATTTAAAAACATAATACTATAGAAATACAACAACATTTTGAATAATAACAATACTTAATCCTATTTGTAACAATACAACACATACTTTCTCACATACTAACTTTAGGCAAGCAGGCAAAGTTTACAAAAAGCATGGATGAATATATTAAATAATTGTAGCGTAATACTTTGCCAATAGAAGGATGCACCTTTTATTATAAATTAATAGTTTACAAGAATCTACTGAGGTGTCTCAACTTTTTTGAATATCCTAAAGATCTTACATTTAATTTCTTTTGTCCTAAGACAATACACCAAAGGATTTAAAAGAGGGTGAGCAACGACGGAACCGATCGTTAAACCATGGCGAGCCTCAAGAGTTAATATCACGCCTAACCTGGTCAAAACAATGGTGATAAATAATGGAGAGTAATAAAACGTTACCACAATTAAGTGACTCAAACAAGTGCTGCCCATTTTTATTTTGTCATTATTTGAGGATATTTTCACAAAAACTATTATCCAAAAGTATGTCAGGCATATAAAAATGAAAGTGAAAAATAAAAGAAAAAATGATATGACGGTAACCAGATTGAAATAGTAAGTGGGGTCAACACAAGTAGTTCGTATTAGGGCCGCATACTCACAGAATGTGTATTTGAGCTTTGAGTTGCAGTGAGGGAGAGGAAGCAGAGTGGCAGGCAGTACAGCCACAAAACCACAGGCAACAATCCACAGGATACAGGTAAGGACAATAGTGCGCACATTTGTTAAATAACTGTGGTAATGAAAGGGATAGCTAAAAGCAATCAATTCAATTCAATTTCATTTATAGTATCAAATCATAACAGAGTTATCTTGAGACACTTTACAGGTCTAGACCACACTCTATAAATTCCAAAATTTATTACCACTGTTGTTGAAGCTCAGTGTGTCATAGGAAGGAAGGAACTTCCCCGGCAGTCTAGAATTATAATAGCATAACTAAGAGAGGCAGGTTAAAGAGAGGCGCCTGGTCGGGCTAGAACTCTCCCCAACCGGATTGGGCTGTATTGGCCTGCCTCCCTCTACTCTCGCTATATTATTAATTATATAATAAATAAAACTGATGACTACGAAGAGAAGCAGGTGGGCCGGGTTAGGTGGACGCTGCAACTCCTCACTCCCTAACTATAAGCTTTATCAAAGAGGAGGGTTTTCAGTTTACTCTTAAATGTGGTGACAGTGGCCCTCATTTATGAAACGTGCGTACGACCTACGACGGGCGTACGCCGATTCCTACGCAAAGCTCGGCATTTATCAATTTGGACGTGAGCGTAGGCTGCGATCAAATCTCACGTCTGGTCTGAACTCGTGTACGCAAGTTTTGGAGTCAGTGTGGACTTGCGGTGCAGCATATAATCAGTTTAACAGGAGAAGTCATCAGTTGATCACGTATCAGCAATGGCAGATCTCACTCTTTTAGAAGACCTCTATGCGCCGGTCTGCAACATTGTTTTAGCCTGTAAAAACACGGTGCCATAAATGTAGCGATGGAGCCAGATGACCCGATGCCCAGAGAGAAGTGTCCAGAACAGACACCAACTGAGGGCTATATGAAGGAGACAGGATATTATTCCTCACTTTTAAAAGGTAGCCTATAGTGTTATGTTTGGCAATGATATTCAATACAGGAAACATGACGGTGCACAACATTTTTATTTATTCTTCAGGTTTTTGTTTCTCTTTCAAGTGAACGATTTATTTCTGCCATTGACAGAGTTATTTTGGCTTGTTTTTCCAGCCCCTCTGCTGTCAGGAGACAGGGTCGGGGGGGTGGTCCAGCACGGGGGCGGAGGACAAGTGCTCTCCCTCAGCTGTTGCCTCGTTCGGACTCATGAAAAAAAACAGGAGTGAAATAAAAGACACTGCATAAACTCCGCTACCGTGTGTTTATTTAATTATAGGTACACCTACATGTAGGCCTAAGAGATTGCAATAGAAGCCTGTATATTACTATTAGGACTATAGAAAAATGTGTCAAGGATGTATTAAATAGGCTAAACTTCAGCTGGAGTCCGATTTACTACGGCAACACTGTTGATCGCATCAGTGATCTCTTTTCATCCCGCATTCTTTCTACAGCCTTTAATAACAGTTTTCAGGCTGCCAAATAGTACACACGTTAGTGCAAATGAACCGGAGATATCAGGGTTTCAATCTCCACCTCTGAAAAGTTCTGCTTCTCAGCCAGATTACGTCTCCCCATTTCGTAAATTGTAGGGGCGAGGCCTCAAAACCCAGAATATATTGGGGCGTGATATTTAAATGACGATCGTTTCCAGCCGCCGCATTTATCAATGTACGACCATTCTTACTCTCTGATTGGTGTGATACGAACTTTTCATGAATCCCACATGAAGCCTGTCGTAAGATGATTTCTGCGCTCATATCTGCGCTGGTTTCTAGGTTAGGTTGATAAATGAGGGCCAGTGTCTGCCCCTTGAACCCAAAGTGGGAGCTGGTTCCACAGGAGCGGAGCCTGATAGCTGAAGGCTCTGGCCCCCGGTCTACTTTTAGAGACTCTAGGAACCACAAGTAGCTCTGCATTCTGGGAGCG
This sequence comes from Perca flavescens, assembly GCF_004354835.1. Lineage (NCBI taxonomy): Eukaryota > Metazoa > Chordata > Actinopteri > Perciformes > Percidae > Perca > Perca flavescens. Next base: position 2,251,970 of record NC_041333.1, read on the forward strand.
TAGTGCTCTACTAGAACAATAAGGTACTAAGAGCTCTTCTAGGTATGATGGTGCTTGACCATTTAGAGCTTTGTAGGTCAGGAGGAGGATTTTAAATTCGATCCTAGATTATACAGGAAGCCAGTGCAGAGAAGCAAATACAGGAGAAATATGATCTCTTCTCTTAGTTCTCGTCAGAACACGTGCTGCAGCATTCTGGATCAGCTGTAGAGTCTTAAGGGACTTATTTGAGCAACCTGATAATAAGGAATTGCAGTAGTCTAGTCTAGAAGTAAGGAATGCATGGACCAGTTTTTCAGCATTGTTTTGAGACAGGATATTCCTAATTTTGGCAATGTTACAAAGATGGAAAAAGGCTGTTCTTGAGGTTTGTTTTAAGTGGGCGTTGAAGGATATATCCTGATCAAAAATAACTCCTACATTTCTGACAGTAGTGCTGGAGGCCAGGGTAATACCATCCAGAGTAGCTATATCTTTAAATAATGAAGTTCGGAGGTGCGTTGGTCCCATCACAAAAATTGTTGGTCATCCAGGATTTTATATCTTTAATACACGCTTGAAGTTTAGCTAACTGACCACTTTCATCTGGCTTAATTGACAGATATAATTGGGTGTCGTCTGCGTAACAGTGAAAGTTAATTGAGTGTTTCCTAATAATATTACCTAGAGGAAGCATATATAAGGAGAATAGAATTGGTCCAAGCACTGAGCCTTGAGGAACGCCATGGCTAACTTTAGCGTGCTTGGAGGGTTTATCGTTAATGTTAACAAATTGGTATCGCTCAGAGAAATAGGACATAAACCAGCTTAGTGCAATTCCTTTAATGCCCACTAAGTGTTCCAGTCTCTGTAGCAGGATGGTATGGTCAATAGTGTCAAATGCAGCACTAAGATCTAGTAAAACAAGAATGGAGTCCTTTGTCTGCAGCAGTTAAAAGGTCGTTAGTAATTTTCACCAGTGCCGTCTCTGTGCTATGATTCTTTCTGAATCCTGATTGAAAGTCATCAAATAAACTATTGCTATGGAGAAAATCACATAACTGATTAGCAACTACCTTCTCAAGGATCTTGGAGAAAGGGAAGGTTAGATATAGGTTTATAGTTTGCTAAGACCTCAGGATCGAGGGTGGGTTTTTTCAGAAGAGGTTTTATCACAGCTATTTCAAATGACTGCGGTACATAACCTGTTAATAAGGACATATTGATCATATCTAATAATGAAGTGTTAACCATGGTCAACACTTCTTTGAGTAGTCTCGTTGGGATGGTGTCTAAGAGACAGGTAGATTAGGCTTAGCTGAGGATATCTTTAACATTAATTGTTGAAGGTCTATAGGATAAAAGCAGTCCAAGTATATGTCGGGAATAGTTGTTCTTTCTAGCGGTCCTGCATTTAAAGGTGAACTGTTAGAAGTTGAGGGCAAAAGGTGATAGATTTTATCTCTAATTGTTATAATTTTATCATTAAAGAAGCTCATGAAGTCAATACTACTCAGAGCTAGAGGAATAGATGGTTCAGTAGAGCTGTGACTATCTGTCAGCCTGGCTTCAGTGCTGAAAAGAAACCTTGGGTTGTTCTTATTTTCTTCTATTAGTGATGAGTAATAAGTCTGATCTGGCTTTTCTTAAGGCCTTCCTATAGGTTTTGAGACTTTCTTGCCAATCCAAACGAGATTCTTCCACTTTGGTGGAACGCCATTTACTTTCGATGTTTCGCGAGAATTGTTTTAATTTGCGAGTTTGGGAGTTATACCAAGGTGCTAGTTTCCTTTGCTTCATTATCTTCTTTTTGAGGGGAGCAATGGAGTCTAAAGTCGTCCGTAGGCAAGTCGTAGCACCGTCTACAAATGTATCAATTTGAGAGGGACTGAGGTTAACATAAAGGTCCTTTGTTATGTTAAAGCATGACAAAGAGTTAAATGCTGTTGGAATCTCTTCCTTAAATTTAGCTATAGCACTGTCAGATAGGCATCTAGTGTAGTAGCTTTTATCTAATTTAGTATAGTCAGGTAGTAAGAATTCGAAAGTAATTAAAGACTGATCTGATAATACCGAATTCTGCGGAAATATTATTAAATCCTCAATTTCAATACCATATGCCAGCACAAGGTCGAGGGTGTGGTTAAAACAGTGCGTCGCCTTGTGCACACTGACTGAAACCGACTGAATCCAGTAATGAGTTGAAAGCAGTGCTAAGGCTATCATTGTCAACGTCCACATGGATGTTAAAATCACCTACAATAAGTACTTTGTCTGAGTTAAGGACTAAATATGATAAAAACTCTGAGAATTCAGATAAATATTCAGAATACGGACCTGGAGCCCTGTAAATAACAACGAATATAATTGGCTGTAATGTTTTCCATTTTGGATGTTGAAGATTAAGAATAAGACTCTCAAACGAGTTATAATTTAGTTTAGGTTTAGGATTAATTAACAGGCTTGAATCAAAGATGGCTGCAACTCCCTCTCCTCGGCCTGAGACTCTAGGAATTTGAGTATTAATATGACTGGGAGGAGTGGCTTCATTTAAACTGACATATTCTTCATGGCCCAGCCAGGTTTCAGTAAGACAAAATAAATCAATTTTATTATCTGATATCAAATCGTTTACCAATACTGCTTTAGAAGACAGAGATCTAATATTTAATAGTCCACATCTAATTTTCCTATTTTGTTCTATCGTTGCAGTTGTCTTAATTCTAATTAGGTTGTTAAGTATAGCGCATCTTTTGTTTACCTTTGATTTAACCGATCTGAGCCGGGGGACAGACACCGTGCTTATTAGACTATGAGTGGGCGACTGCTCCAACGGAAGCACAGAGGGGCGCATTGCACTGCACCTCTGATTACTAATATCAGACTTGGGTTGTCATAGTTTATGACCGATAATAAACTCAGTCAGATTTTTTTATATGAGAGCGGCTCCGTCCCAGGTGGGATGAATGCCGTCTCTCTCCATCAGACCAGGCTTTCCCCATATCATTAGCTGGGCACCACCCCGACAACCAGCGGTGGAAGGATGACGTACGGCTGTACATTTCATCATTGGTCAGGTTTGGCAGGGGTCCAGAGAACACTACTGAGTCCGACATTGTCTTTGCGTATGCACAAAGTGACTCAACATTAATTTTAGTGATCTCCGATTTACGACCATTACCACCTACGTGAAGTATGATCTTACTGTATTTACGGTTCTTTTTAGCCAGCAGCTTTAGATGGGATTCTATATCGGCCACTCTAGTCCCGGGGACACATGACCGCAGCCGCTGGGGCCACCGGCTTCACATGTCGCAGTACAGAGCTCCCAATAACCAGAGTTGGTTTCTCAGCGGGTGTATCACTGAGTAGGGAGAAACTGTTAGAGAGGCGAAGATGCTCCGGTTTAGAGCAACCGTCATCATGTGTACTCCCTGGTTTAGATCTAACGCTACGCTGGCTAGCTACGGAAGCATATGATTCTGATTCCGTGATGCGTAGCCGTGCCTCAAACTCAATAAGCCTTGCCTCCAGAGCAGCGAATATACTACATTTATTACATGTATCGTTATCACTAAAGAAGGCTGAGGAATAGCTAAACATTTGACACACAGAGCAAGAGAGAGCAGGAGAGGGAGAGGAATTAGCCATTGCTAATGGCTAAGCTAAAATAGCTAACAGCGTTTTAACAACTGTAAGATCAGCGAGGCAGTTGCTGTAAGGGAAGCGAAGTATAAGTGCTTGAGTAGAACAATTGTAATTCAAATGCAATCCAGGCAAATAGCCGCTAATTTAAACAATAAAGCAATCAATCGATCAAATGCCATAAAGCAAACATCTCCATTACCGCTCCCAAGTGGTAAACAAACATTTGAATTAAGCACGGCACATAAGATATAGTATTAACCCCAGCAACTAAAACCCCAATCATTGTTGGACAGCAGCAAGTGTACAGTAAATCAACAACAGCAAGGTTGCAAATCAGAAGATACATTGGTTTGTGCAATCTCTTGTCATAAATAATGAAGAGGATGTTAAGTATGTTGGCTAAAACAGCTAGAACATAGATAATCAATAACCACACCAACTACAATAGGTCTTTTGGTTGTGTCAAAACCACCTATTATAAATTCTGTTATGTTGATTGAAGCATTCTGCAAAGACATATTCAAAACATAACAAGATTAAACAATGCAAAAAAAGAAGTTGATGAAAACACTCTTCTCAAAGCATAAGGTCCTTCATGACATTGTAACTCATAACCAGCTATGGACCAGTTGTTGTCCACTTTTCAGCTCAATCAAACAGCGTTTAGCTTACAGCCAACAATGGAGTTTACCAGACAGGTTTTATGGCTCACGAGAATAAAAACCTTTCATTGGGTAGACTCATTGTCCAATCACATTGAACCCAGGAAACTTGAACTAGTATCTGGCTTGCTTAAGCCAATTAGAATCTGGCTCAGAAATCCCATATTTGCTGTACAGGTCAATAACATCTGTGAATGTCAACAACAAATTGTCAGAGGCCCAAAACATTTTTTATGTTTATTTGTATGGGGACAAGTATGTAGCATAGACACATGCCACACACCACAGCATTTATGGCCTAAGCTAATTTGCAATGCACGTCCATAAATGGACCCTTTTTTAAAAAACAATAACTCACTTACATAAAAGACAGTTAAGAATACAAACTCAACAATAGATACATATCTTAAAATACAAAACTCACAAGGAAATATAGACAAAACAAAAAACTGCTCCCTCTTCAAAAACAGTTTCAGATGAAATTTAAAATCACCCAGGATAATTTTTGAGATCGGTAAGTAATGAATTCCATGTATTGATCCCCCGAACAGAAAAGTCTGTTTGACCTTATGAAGGTTTACATAGGGGCATCTTACAGTTTCCGTCCACGCGATACAGAACCCAAATCTCTAAGAGGAACCACTAGGTCACTGAGCATCTGGGGAGCCTGTAGAGATTCAAGATACAATATGTAAATGTTCTCTGCACATTCTATATATCCTGAACTTTTACACATCCTATTGTGGGGGATTAGGAAGAAACTATTTAATTAAAGTACAAACGTTTGACTGAGTGCACCCTTTAGCCGCTTTCGGGTGTAGTGGAATGACGATGAGAAGTGGGTGTCCAGAGTATTTTTTTTAGTAGTATTAGTACCTGGGCCTGCTGTGTTCAGGGACCCCGTCCAATAGGAAATCAGGGTTCTGGAAGGTGACATGTAGGTGTGCACTACAACAGAGGTGTGACTTTTAGGCTTTTACAGTTGCATGGAGGCCTCATTCTCTTTGTTTGAGAAGGGCGCTCAAGCCACATGTTGGTCATGTGACTTCCTTTGTTTAAACTCATGTTTAATCCCACTGCTCCAGTCCCAACATTGTATTAATCCATACAGCCTCTTTTATCTTATTGTTAAACAGTTATATCTGCACTGTATCTTTTTGTTATGGTTTTGGTGTTTTGTCTTATTTTGGTTGTTCGTTTTCTGTGTTGTATTTTGCTTGGTTTCCTGTTTTATTTTGAAGTCTGGTTTTCTGTCTTGTCTTGTCTATTTTACTTCCTGTCTTGTGTTTCCCTCCTTTTTTGATTGCTCTGCCCAGCCTAATGTGTTTCACCTGTTTTCCAGCCTTGTGCCACCTGTCTTGTGTTTCTTCGTTACCCTGTGTATTTAGTCTTTGTCTTCCACCTGTCCAGTGTCAGATCATTGTACTGTGTTTCGGTTTGGATTATGTGTGTCTTGTTGCCAGTTTGGAGTCTTGTGTGTTTTTGGGTTTGCTCGTTCCTGTCGTACTCCCAGTGTCAGCTCCCGTCAGTTTCTGTGCTTCGTGTTCATTCCAGTTTTTTTTGGGTTCCCTTGGTTTTTTCTTGAATTGTCTTTTTATTCCTTTTTGGTATTGGTTTTTTGCGTGCTGCTGCGCTCAGGCCTACCTTGGTTTATTACTTTGTGTTTTATCAATAAATCCTGGTCTTGAACTTTCACCTGCGTACCTGCTTGCTCTCTGCCTTTGGGTCCTCAACTTCCCGGAACCTAACACTTTTATTTTTGTATTTGTATCTTATTCTATTTTAACTTGTTTTTATTTCCTAAACTTAAACTGCTCTTTAATGTTTTATGTAAAGCATTTTCAATTGCCTTGTTGTTAAAATGTGCTATGGAAATAAAGTTGCCTTGCCTTGCCCTACATCCTCAGCCTGTCAGTCAATAGGGCTTAGTGAACATGTGCTGCCTGCCTGTCACAGAGGAAGTCTAACATTAACCATACAGTGACCGCTTTCGCCTCTCTATTATATATGCTGTCTGTGCGTTCGTGGGCATCGGAAAAACATTTTTCCCAGTGAAAGCTCATCACTCACGTCACTTCATGTGGGAATCGGAGGTGGGAAACTGGGGCTAGATTTTGATAACAGAGTTTCCCAGTTGGTGACGCGTTGTTGACAACTGACGTACAGAAACACGGCCGACGATCGTTCAAATGTGTTGAAGGGTGAGAAACTTTTCCTAAATACAGAAAATTCCCGCATTGATGTAATATTTTGCCAACGTTCACAATGTGCTATCGATTTAGGTTGTAGTCGTCCATTGGTTTCAACAGAGTAACTTGAATTACTTTTTCAGAGCGGGAGATGAATAAATGGGCATTGACTAAACAAAGTTGGACTATCCACAACTACTCAAGCAAGCAGTAAAGCTAATAACCAGATATACACCAATCTGAGTGGAAATATACTGTATTTGTATGGAGTTATATTAGTATCTTTATTCAAGAGCGCATTCTTTCAATTTGAGAGCATTTTTCACTGATATTACGTTCAGATTTTGTAATAATTTCCCTCAAAACCTTGCTCTCACACTCAAATGGTCATGCTCGCGCTTGGATTTGCTCTGCTTGTGCTCAAACTTTGTGCTCGGACTCAGATATGTTGTTCTGTGGACAGATTTCCTGCTCTCAGCTTTGAACCTTCTCCTTGCACTCAGCCTGATTCTGCGCGCTTGCAAATCTGCTGCTCTCGGATCTCTCCTGCGCGCTTGGATTTTTCTGTGTTACAACAGTATCAAAATTCCACAACCAATAGAATGCCAGGTGTAGTGTTGACCAATGAAATGATCCCTGCCCCGTTGAGGGTGCGTTCGTTTTATGTGAGAACATCCGTTGCGGCCCGGCTCCTCTGTAACCATGGGTCTGTTACCCAAGTTTATTTAACAACGCCGTCCATCGCTTTATTATTAGTATATGTCAATAATGTGCACAGAATGGTCGACGGTCTTTCACCTGCACCCATCAGGAAACGGGAGAAAGCTTTGAAGTGGGACATATCAAGTTACGTAGCTACACAACTATGAGGGTGAGTAACATAAATTAAGCACATAGCATATGGCGCTAGCCATAGCTAGCCTAGCTTGATGTCTGTAAACAAATAGCTTTTCTTTAAATCAGTAGTTTAGCTAGCTAGATTGAACGACATATGACGGACAGTATGTGTATATTTACAACTGGTATTTAATGACACCACTTTGTAATTTGTCCTCGTTTGGTTAACCATGTTCCTGGGGATTTGGCTAATTTCAGACATGTTAGAGGCAATTGTAAAACCTAAACTGTAATATAACTGAAAAACAAAAGAAACTGGATTGTTTGTATCACTTTTTACATCACTGTTGCATGTTTTTCAGATGTTCTAAATTCTTATAACATTATATATATATGTATAGAAAGTTGTAAGTACAATTCCACTCCTATAATAAAACACTATTTAAAATAGCAGTTATTTATTTTTACCCTTATGAAATCAATACAAAGCAAATTGAACAGAAAAAAGTATTTTGTTTCAGTTTCCCTTCTTCCAGGTGGGGCTGAAGTACCCCTGTTGAGCTGCACCGTGTGCATGGACCAGTGTTGTACAACCACACTACTGTGTTGTTCCAGTCAGTACATTACTCCAAACGCAAAATCCCATTGGTTCCCCCTGTACTCACCTGTGTGCAGAGGGCAGGCATTAGTGGCACAAACCAGGTACGTTGGCAAGTCTGATAATAATTTAATTGTAAAATCTGTTACATACACTTATCATTTCTTTCTTGCTTAAATTCACAGGGTGCAGAACAAGGCCCAGGAGAGACAATTACTGTGATGTCCACAAATCCAAAGCAGAGAAGGTAAGGTAAGATAGTAATGATGTTAAAGAAAGCTATGTACACTAATACCTTATGTGTTGATGTCTATGAATTTGTTTTAAATAGGAGCACACTATACAAAGACAACAGTGGAGAGTTGCTGGATCGGTCTGTCCTCAAAGTGCCAGAGATCTACAAGGACTTCACCCGTTTCTGCACCATCACCTGCATAATCCAAGTGATAAAAGAGAGAACAAAATAGTTTGTTCTCTGCTTACATGAATAGGTGCCTGTAATGTCTGCACACATAAACAATCAATTAATAAATGTTAAGTATCACTGATATTTCTTAAATCATTGTGGTTTTTCAGAGCAATAAGATTATTAAAGCCATGTTCATACTTGCAACAAATTAAAACCCTTATCAAGGCAAATAGGTTTTTCATTTTCTGTAATCTAAATCTAAAAACAGTATAATTAAATTTACCAGAGTGGACACTTGCAGGTTGTTAAACAGCTTTAATTTACCTTGTCAAAACAATAAGTAATTCATAACCAACTGCACAATATTTGACACAAAACCTAAAAAGCGTATGGTTCATACTCCTGTGAAGCAGTACACTTTGCCTGTAGGATTTACTGTAGCAGGAACATTGATATTGGCAAACTGATGACCCAGGTACAGGTGAGTTTGTGAGCAGGGTTATGATATGAACTAAAATAAAGATAAGATAAGTCTAGTGTTCACAAGAGGGATAATTCAGGTATTGCAACACAAGTTATAGAATAAATGAATTAAATAGGAGGTATATATAACTAGTAGAAAATAAATTAACTAAACAAGAGCAATTAAGGCAAAGTTATGAGGTAGTAGCAAGCTAAAGTGACGTATAATCAATAGCAGTGAGTCACATCAACAGTGTACACCAGAATAATATATACTGTGATTAAGTAATGATACTTAGTGTTGTCTGTAGACTACTAATATAACAAAACCGAAAAATAATATAGTGTACGATGCAGTATGGAGAACAACCGAGTCCCATATGACCCCAAGAGACTTTAATTGCAGCTGTTGATGATGTTGCAGATGGTTGTAGTCTGTAGCCAGTCATACAGTAGGTAGATCTGGAGCAGCAGGGTGACTTCTAGCTTTCATGGGCTGGTGATAAGACTCTGCTGCTATGATGCAGCATTGGTCGAGCCCTTCATTCTCAACTGGAAGAAAAGAAAAGAACAGAAAATGCTTGTTTTTTCTGTTCAGTTTGCTTTGTATTCATAAAACTGCTATTTAAGGAGCAAATTATTCTAGATCTGTTTTTATTATAGTGATAACATTGTACTTAACATTACAACGTTTTATACAGACTGATATGAATCCATCATTTTCAAACTAATGTTATATGAAGAAATGAAGACTAAATTCTGATGAACAACACACAACAGTGATGCAAAAACGAACACAAACAAACCAGTTTCTGGTGTTCTTTCAGTTATATTACAGTTTAGGTTTTACTATTGGCTCTAACATTAAATTAGCAAAATCTCCAGGAAGGAGAGGTTAACCAAACGAGGAAAAATACACATACTGTCGGTCATATGTTGTTCAATCTAGCTAAACTATGACGAAAATCTATTTGTTTACGGACATCAAGCTAGGCTGTATGTTAGCATGTCTGAAATTAGCCAAATCCCCAGGAACATGGTTAACCAAACGAGGACAAATTACAAAGTGGTGTCATTAAATACCAGTTGTAAATATACACATACTGTCCGTCATATGTCGTTCAATCTAGCTAGCTAAACTACTGATTTAAAGAAAAGCTATTTGTTTACAGACATCAAGCTAGGCTAGCGCCATATGCTATGTGCTTAATTTATGTTACTCACCCTCATAGTTGTGTAGCTACGTAACTTGATATGTCCCACTTCAAAGCTTTCTCCCGTTTCCTGATGGGTGCAGGTGAAAGACCGTCGACCATTCTGTGCACATTATTGACATATACTAATAATAAAGCGATGGACGGCGTTGTTAAATAAACTTGGGTTACAGACCCATGGTTACATAGGAGCCGGGCCGCAACGGATGTTCTCACATAAAACGAACGCACCCTCAACGGGGCAGGGATCATTTCATTGGTCAACACTACACCTGGCATTCTATTGGTTGTGGAATTTTGATACTGTTGTAACACAGAAAAATCCAAGCACGCAGGAGAGATCCGAGAGCAGCAGATTTGCAAGCGCGCAGAATCAGGCTGAGTGCAAGGAGAAGGTTCAAAGCTGAGAGCAGGAAATCTGTCCACAGAACAACATATCTGAGTCCGAGCACAAAGTTTGAGCACAAGCAGAGCAAATCCAAGCGCGAGCATGACCATTTGAGTGTGAGAGCAAGGTTTTGAGGGAAATTATTACAAAATCTGAACGTAATATCAGTGAAAAAATGCTCTCAAATTGAAAAAATGCACTCTTGAATAAAGATACTAATATAACTCCATATATTTGTATTAATGTATTTTGGCAAGTAAATTTTAAACTGCTACAACAAAATTCCATGATATTCCATGACTTTGCCTCCAAAATGATAAAATTCCCTGACTTTTCAAACGCCAATATAATGGAAGAAGAACACGCATTGACAGTGAAGCACATGAACGCCGGAAGAACAACGTAATCCCTGATATTCCCAGGTGGCATGAACGGACCATAACCACACTTGCAACCGCTTTACCGGCATTGCCGTGACTCACTGTGCCTTTCAAAAACCGCAGAGTCAACATAGTTTCGCTCCGTCCGCAGCTCTGTGTGTGTGTGTCGGAGCTCCGCTCTATGTCAACATGCAGAGAGGAAAGATATGCTCGCGCTTATACGCTCTCGGGTACCGAAATTTGGCACCGTTTGATTTAAAAAATGACTGTAGCTTAAATGTGATAAAGGAAAAAAACTACATGTTGCGTTCTCGCTGTGATTGAATGTAGTCACTACCGTAGATTTACAAACTACAAATGCCGACAAGCAAGCGAGAAAGTCAAAGCCCAAGCCATGTCAACAGGGAAATTTTGCGAATTACTTTATAACACCAAACAGCAATCGGTCTAACATAAATTAAGCCAAGAAATTGCCAGCGGGGACGAGTTAGCCAAACTGGCCAAGGTAGCGTAATTCCCGTCTCTAGTGGCCAGCAGAGAGGCTTCTCCCTGCAGAACCTCATCAAAACAGCACAGTGAAGTCGCCTTAAGGAAGGCAGAGGCTTATGCACATTGGGAGTTGCAGAAAGACAACAATTATTTAGATTAAAGTCGGCACTTTATAATTTTATGAGCCAGTTTGTTTGTACTGTAGTTTGTATTTCCTCTGACTAGCAAATGGAAATCGGCACGTTTTGTGTTTTCATTAAATTCTTTTTGGCCTCTCTGTCTTTAGCAAGTAGCCTACATTTCAGTAAAATACTATACATCTACATCCCTTGGTAATATTATTCCTTTTATAGCCTGCCTATTAATTGTTTTTAATCAAAAGAAACACGGAAAAATATTGGACCGGAACTTTTCCCATTTGACCCGGTAAAATGAAACCTTACAGGTCACATGACACCAATATTGTCTAGCGGACACACTGAGTAGTACAATGTTTCCTCTGAAGTAGAAGTACACAGTAAGTCAGTAGTATACAGTGGGGTTGCATATTATTATTAAGAGATTTGGGCCACAGGTTGGATTCAAACCCGGGTCTCTTTGGTTCCTTCTGTAAGTTGTTTTGGGTACAATGATTAAAGGCACTGCACTAGTGAATATAAAGCACAAAAGGTCAAGTCAGTTATATCAAAACACAGAGTAATGTTTTCTTTCAAATAAGACAATTATATTTCTCATTTTAACTAGTCAGGCTGCAGTTTGCTTATACAAATTTACAATAGTGGCACATGTGTGTTCTGCTCATCTGACCCCGGCTGTTACTGTGAAAAGTAAGCGGTTGAGTTCACAATAACTGCGGGGGGTGGGGGTATCAGATGACAAGTTGAAAACACTAAATGTATTTATCATTTAAATACAAATAACTTGTATTGTCAGTGATATATGTCAGTGAGCAAATTGCTGTACTAGGGTCAACAATAGACCTTTGCATGCCCCAGCCCCCCTGGGGTTTTTAATGTTAAAAGTTTAACATTAATGATGGATGATGATACAACACCACAAATGAGATCCATGGGGAAGCTAATTAGTGTCTCACGTGTGACAAAAGTGTGCATGTGGGAGTGTATTCCTACGTGTGTGTGTGTGTCTTTGTGCCTTAGTGAACACTTATCTCAAAACAGTCTTATGCAATGTTGTTTTACCCAGAGTTCCCATGTTCCAAACATTGTGTTTTGCACTTCTGTTGAAACAATTCTTTCCTCCAACTTTTTGGCAACCTCAACTCTTTAATATGTTATTTGTATAAATTGACATCTTAAATAGAGTTCCTATATATTTAGGAAAGTCAAAATATGAATGCTGTAAATTGAGTGTTCTGTAGCCTGTATGGCAGCAATACATGAGGCTTATACAGTCGCCTCACTGGTCAAAATACGTTTGTTTATGAAGGCAAGCACTGTGTGGTTTTAAACTGCCTGAACTCTGATTATCAATTATTATATTTAGTCGATTTTGTATTTATTGATCGTCTATTAGGGGTGTGAATCTTTACAGGTCTCATGATTTGATTACAATTATCCTGTAAACAATTCAAATCGATGTGTCCCCGCCTCAATATTATTATATATTACTACACATGGTATTCATCAACAAATTCAAGCAGTCAGATATATACAGTATGAACTCCCAGGGCCGGTTTTAGCCTGCTATATTAGGGTGGGCTGGTAGAAAAAATAGGTGGACAACTTGGGCGGTTGGTAGCACAGAGTTTAGAGAAGTGCATTAGTGGCCCAATGGGTGCCAGCTTCCAGGCCCTGGTGACATGGCACAAACATTTGATCTAATACCAGCTGGCCTGGCAACCCAAAGGCATAGGATCTATTTGAACATATTTGGGGAGGAATATGATGTGGGGGGTCTGAAACAAATTTGAGCATTAAACGCTTAATTTCCTGCATTCTGGTGAATTTTCATGCACCTATTTCTAACTTTTTCTGCCTCAATTTATGCTGGAAAGGTCTTTATTTGTGTAAAGGAAAACAGGGGACAATTGAAAATATGAAAACATAATGGAATATAATAAAGTAAGGCTCTGAGGCATTCTGTATTTTTCAAATATTTCTTCTCCTGTAGATCAACTTTTCTCATTTAATGCTATCTCTTCTGAGTCAACACACATGTAGGCCTAGGCATGATTTACTCCTCCCTCCTCTTTTGTGTCTTTTGTTTGGGGAACTAACCTCTTTAAATGTGCACGTGGCACTTATTCATGTGAATGATAGGCTACATGAATTAATAAACACCTGGACTGGAATAGCTCAGATGTGTTTCAGCAAGATTTCTGCTCATTTTCAAAACTTTGTGCACATTCAAAATGTAACTCATCCCATCTTCTTTTGAGATAAAAGATATACCGTGAATATTACGAGAATAAAGTAAAAATATTTCAAGAAAAAAATCCTTTGGAGGTAGGCTTTAGGCTGCCCACCCAATCAGAAGTTAGAAATGCTACTGGTATTTTCTGTGCAATTTCTTTCCATTGACTTTCCTTAACTTTTGATTGGGTGGGCAAGATGCACGTTTGGTGGGCCCACCCCTACCCATTGATGCCGGCCCCGTAAACTCCCCTTTTTATTGTATCTGCTCTTAAAAAAAGACAATGTAGCAGAGTCTGAAGTCAACAGACAAAAGGCAAAAACAAAAAAAAGCAGTTACCGGAAAATCAACAGCATGATCAGTAGGCTATAATCAATTATGGTCTGTCACTGCTTCGATGCACAATCATCCACGTCCGCATCGCGATGCATGGATGCAATGATTGATTTCAACACCCCTACTGTACATAAGAAAAAGTAATGACAAATCCCTGCCTACAAAGTCTAAAAACCCAAATTAGTCTTCATATTTATTATTTTGTCTAGAAAAAAGTAAATGAAAAATAGTAAAGTCAGTAAGTTTACTTTAAGTTGATTTAAACACCCTCATACCTCAGATTCCTACTGGTGATGTAGGACTGTAGGACAGGTGTAGACAGGTTCATGACCACTCAAGGCTCTACGATGATGACGAGAATCTTCAGCTGAATTGACAGCTGCTTTTGTGTTAGCAATGGTTATGTTACTGGGACCTCAGGCATTCATACTGTTCTCATATTGTTCTATAATTAGACTAATACAGTCTTAGCCTAATTACAGACTAAAATTCATCGAGTCTTCAAGTGTTTAGTCTGTTTTTTAAGAAAGAAAATGTTGATGAAAAGACTCAAGGTGGCCTTCTATTACATCTTAAATTTTGCTTTTGCTTAAATCTTAGAGATACTTGTTAGAAAACTGGATACAGGTTTTTACCATTTATGTAGATGAAGCTTCTGCCATGTACTACTACAACTACAACATTAATAATACTGCTACTTCTCTTTACAATTGCATTACCCATAATACAAACTACAATTACTTAATTAATAATTAATAATAATTAATAATTAATTGTAGTAACAATATCCACATGCAGGCATTGTCCAACAACTTAAGACAAAAACTCATGAGCTAAAAGGCTTCACATTTCATGTTAATCATTTGCTTGTTATGTTATTCCATAGAGATGTCATGAACTTGGATTAAATGTGCTATGTGCTGAGAGACCACCATTAAACACTGGGGATATTAACCCTCCCTCCTCAGTAACAATTTAGGTACACGTTGGGGTTTTGTTCAAGTGCAATTGTTTACTCATGTGGGATTTACAATTCATTAGCATTATTAAATTAATGGCTCTTCCAATTAACCCTCATGAGGTGATTGTTCCTCGCTATGCATAGTTGGCATAGCAATATTTCCCCCCCACTGACCAATTTAATATTAATTACTATTTTAATTGAAAAAGTCAGACATTAACACCTACTGGAAATACAGTAAGAAATGTTATGTTTCTTACTTTTTTATCTCCACAATAACTGATTGATGTATTTCCGCTAGATGAAAAAAACTAGTGTGGCTAAGACAGATTTATGTGACTGATTGTTAGTGATCCACAGAGAATAAAAAAGGAAGGGGCGTTGACCTTTATCACAAGCAGGTGTGGGTTGTCTTCTGGAGGGAGGGATTTCAGTAATCTTCACAGTCTATAATCTGTTTATAATCATCTGAAAGTCTTCGATATCATGTAGGTGTAACAGGTTGAGTGGTAGAAATTGATCAGCTTGTTGCTTGTTTAGTTTGTTTGTTTAAAGTCTGATAATAAGTGTGCGAGTTACTCACACTTCGTTTTATGTATCCTATTTTAATGCAAAACAGTAATTGCAATAAAATGGTTGAGAGTGCATATGGTGCTATTGCCACATTTCTATTGTTTGAGATGATGTTATAGGTTTTATATTTCCTTTTCAGTGTGTTCAGGAAATTTGTACTCCATGCCGGGGGGAAATCAGAGCATTGTGACTGAATTTATCCTTACTGGATTCCCTGGACTTCATCCAGAGTACCAAGGAATTGTCTCAGCAGTACTGTTCTTAGTTTATTTCTTAACTGTGACAGGCAATGTTACAATTTTTTTTTTATTTGCAACCGACCGCAGCCTTCATAAGCCAATGTATTATATAATTCTAAATCTGAGTGCATGCGACATTCTCTTTAGCACAACCACTTTACCTAAGATCATCAGCAGGTATTGGTTTCAATTAGGGAACATTTCATTCACTGCTTGCTTCGTCCAAATGTACTTTGTTCACTATCTTGGCACAGTGAATTCCCTTATTCTCTTTCTGATGGCTTTAGATATGTATTTGGCAATCTGCCATCCTCTCAGATATCCCCTTGTTCTTAAAAACTCCACTATCCTCATTCTAAGTATTACAGCATGGGTAATTGCCAATGCAGCCTCTTTAATGTTAGTTATTAGAGCATACCCTCTGCCTTACTGTGCTTCAAACATTATCAACCACTGCTACTGTGATCATGTTGGTATAACAACGCTGGCATGCACTGACAGGGCTCCTTATGGTTTCCCTGCTTTTGTGTTAGCAATGGTTATGTTACTGGGACCTCTGGCATTCATACTGTTCTCATATTGCTCCATAATTATAGCTGTATTTAAGATAGCAAATGTACAAAGTCGTATAAAATCTCTGTCCACTTGCAGTCCTCAACTGATTATAATATCACTCTATTATTTACCCAGATGTTGTGTATATTTAGCCAGCAATGGCTTTGGCATTAAACTTAGTGATGATGTGCGAATAGTAATTATTATGCTGTATAGCCTTTGTCCCCCCCATGATTAATCCACTTATATACTACATTATATACTGCTTGAGAGCTAAAGACATGAGAGAAAGTTTGCAGAAGCAATTCAACAGAAGGGCTGTTCCACAAAAAGCACAAGTTTCAGCTATAAGTAACTGATAAACCAATGCATTATTCAATGTTTTTCCTTTCTTCTTAATAGCTATTTCTCCTTGTGAGGACAGGCAAGTCTCATGAAAAATATTGACTGAAGACTAATTGAAGCTGTCAAAATGGTAACCATCTCATTTTGAAACACGTCTTAATTTAAGCCAATTCTTAAATGGAGGAAAAGGCTTCCTTTATCTGCTATGTCAAAATTATAGCTCTAACTCTGCAGGACATTCAAATTGTCATGTGAATTGGAGTCAGTTGTCTCATATGTATACTGTCAAAGTACAGAGGGAGCGCAAAAGTGTAGAATGAGAGTATATTTTAAATGTATTTGTTGTAATCTTATTAAAAAAGTCAATTAAATTAAATGTTAAGTATACTGTATATCAATTATTAAAACAGTGTCTTTTAAATCTCTCTTTATCAAGCATTCACTAAGATTCAGTTTCTTTTTCATGCATTGTTTATTCAGCAGGACAATGCACAATAGATATATTGTACCAGATGTAGCTAAACCTAATTTTCATCTGTAGTCCCTGGGTGGAGGTCACTAGTGATGCAGATGTTACAGAGATAAAAGATAATTTGTAGTAAATGAAAACCTTAGGAGACACTCTTAAAAAATAATACGAACCATACGAAAAACTAAGAGACGAAAAATTAAAAATAACAACCATCTGAGCAAACAAGAGGAGAAAAATAAAGAATTTTTCACTAAGGAGCACACAAGTGCCAACATCATTAAAAACATACAGTTAACCACTAGGCTACAAGACATTTCTAACAAGACATTCAGTATCAGTACCAATGCTGGCCAGAGTGAGCCAGAGAGCAGGCAAGTTTTGTTTTATTTTGTTAGTTTTAACAATGTAACATTTGATTTATACTTGAACTGCTGCCACCCTGCCCTTACTTTTTACCCCTGGGTTATTTAATATATTCTTACTCTAGACGCTCTTACAGTGCAGACGCTCTATTGCTTGCTCCTGCTTCTGCTTGCATATTTCTGCTGATAATCTTGCTTTTCCTCTGAGAGAAACTATGAGCAGCGGCTCTTGGATACTTATAAATCACTGGACTATACATTTTTTGTAGACATAGTAGGCTATTGTCATATTTGAACATTTTTCTGCGTGAGCGTGGCCTACCAATAGCTCAAGCCTGTCCTAAAGTGACTGTAGCTAAAGCTAATTAGCAGCAAGATGCCACCCTTCTCCATAGAGGACTACTACAAACTCCTTCAGAAGATTGCAGTTCTGGAAACCAAAATTTACCAGTTAGAAGTAAATATGGAAGTGAACGGATCATGTGGAAATGACACCACTTTACCAGTGACCCAAAACAATGGACAAAAGCATGCTAACACACGGCTAACTAGCACCAGCAAGACCACAAAGAAACAGGAGGGCTGTGGAACGGATAATAAATCAACAAGTGGCAGTCCTCCCTGGAACTCTTTTGGTGCAAAGCCTAAGAGTAAATCATTTTCCTGGGAAATGGGAGGACGACTAACGGGCAGGACACAGCGCCCTGAGATTTGTGATACGACCGGCTGGCCTGCATTATCATCCAGGCAGAGGGTCTATTCAACCCCTATACTTAGTAGGACACAGCCGTGGACAACTGCAAAAGGGAAAATCAGCAACAAAATGCCTCCCCAACAACTGAGTGTGCAGGTGAAGAACAGATTTGCTCCTCTGCTGCAGGACCCTGGACATGATCTGGATTACGTCTCATCGTCACACAGCAGGGTAAGGACTGAGAGCAATTCTAAAAGTAAAAAGCTACAGGGAAAGCTAATGACTGGGCCCCAAACTCTGATTGTGGGTGACTCTGCTGTGAAAGATATAAAAAGCAGTAAAAACACCAAAATACTCTGTTTTCCCAAAGACATGGTGTCTGACTTAGCCCAAAGAATCCCAGATATCGTAGCAGCACACCCAACTGTGAAGAACATTATACTGCATATAGGGTCAAATGATGTTGTAAAGCAAAAGTCTGAAGTGCTGAATCGTGACTTTATGAATCTGCTGAACACAGTCAGCTCCCTAAACGCAAAGGTGTTTGTCAGTGGCCCTATACCGCCAGTAAGAGGAGGAGCTGAGAGTTTTGGCAGACTGTTGGCACTGAACAGATGGCTATCAACTACATGTACCAACAACCATTCTATGCAGTTCATTGACAATTTTAACATTTTCTGTGGCTGCAGACATCTTTTTAAAGCAGATGGACTATTCCCTAACAAGCCAGGAGTAAAGCTGTTCACCTCTAGCCTACTTTACTTTCTGCACCACACATCTGCTCCCTTGGCCAAGGACACGAGACAAGATGAACCAAAACAAGAGGAAGACACAACAAAGTGCGGCAGTGAGCCACCACAGCCCCCACCTGAGCAAAGATTTGACCATGGGAGACCAAAGAGTGGAGATGAGAAATGCAAACTTTGAAAATTTTGCATCCATTCCTCGTCAGCCACAGTCTGTCCCAAAAAATGAAAACGCACTAACACTAGCACTACTAAACGTTAGGTCTTTGGCAGGAAAATCATTTTTAATCAATGATTTTATTATCAACCACAATCTTGATTTTATGGTTTTAACTGAAACCTGGTTGGACCATAATAACAGTGCTGCTGTTCTCATTGAGTCAGCCCCCCCTAACTTCAGTTTTATGAGTGAGAATAGAGTGAATAAGAAAGGAGGTGGAGTCGCCATTTTGTTTAATGTCTCATTCCAATGTACGCAAATATCTTACGGAAATTTTGCTTCTTTTGAATATGTGGCTCTTCAGCTAAGATCCTCCCCTCAAGCTCTACTTCTAAATATCTACAGGCCACCTAAATACTGTGCAAACTTCTTTGACGACTTTACTGAACTGTTGTCTATAATTTGTATTAACTTTGACCGTGTAATTGTTGCTGGTGATTTCAACATTCATGTTGACAACCCCCAGGACCGAGGGACCAAAGAAATGTGTTGTGTTTTTGAGAGCTATGGACTGACTCAGCATGTGACACAGCCCACGCACAATAAGGGGCACACTCTGGACTTGATTATCTCCAAGGGTCTGAACATTTCCAAGGTTGTGGTGAATGATGTTGCTCTCTCTGATCATTCCTGTGTTTTCTTTAACAGCACTATCTCTCTGCCCAAAAGTGCTCAAACAAAGTTAATCAGAAAACGGTATATCACTGAAAACACCAGTGAATCATTCATTCAGCTTTTCTCCTCTACACCCACCCTCACTGGGGCCTCAGTCACTGAGCTTGTAGATAATTTCAACTGTAAAATTACGAATGTTATTGATGCTATTGCTCCCACTAAGGTCAAAGCTGTCTCTGGTAAGGAAAGATCTCCATGGAGAAATTTTATAGTTGTGAGAACAGAAAAAAGAGAGTGTCGAAAAGCTGAACGCAGTTGGCAAAAATCTAATCTCCAGGTCCATTATAACACTTATAAAGAGAGACATCGCATTTATAATCTGGAACGAAGGAATTCAAGGCGGTCCTTTTTCTCTGACATTATTGCCAGAAACAATAATAATTCACGTGCTTTGTTTGCTACTGTTGATAGATTAACAAACCCTCCAGTACCAATAGCATCTGAACTGTTGTCTACCAAGCCTTGCAATGACTTTGCCTCCTTCTTCACAGACAAAATTCAGAAAATTAGACAAATAGTCAGTGCTTCCATATCAAGTACAGGATATGTGTTGTCACAGTGTGCACGCAAAACAAATTCCAACATGACACAATTTCATACGATCAACCTTAAAAACCTGGAGGACATGATACAACATCTGAAAAGCTCCTCCTGTTGCCTTGATATTCTACCAATGGGTGTTTTTAAAAATGTTTCGAATTGTTTGGCTTCTGATCTTCTACAGATTGTAAACACATCTCTGCTCTCAGGTATCTTCCCACAGGCCCTGAAAACGGCAGTCATCAAGCCACTCCTAAAAAAGAACAATCTAGACATGACACTAATGAGCAACTATAGGCCAATATCAAACCTTCCATTTTTAAGTAAAATCATAGAAAAAGTGGTTTTTCAACAACTCAACCTTTTCTTATCGCTAAACAACAGTTTTGATGCCTTCCAGTCAGGTTTTCGACCACACCACAGCACTGAGACGGCTCTTGTTAAAGTCTTTAATGACATCCACTTAAACACAGATAGTGGCAAAATTTCAGTCTTAGTATTACTTGATCTCAGTGCTGCATTTGATACGGTAGACCATGACATATTGCTTGACCGATTGGAAAACTGGGTTGGTCTTTCTGGCTCAGTACTAAAGTGGTTTGAATCCTATTGAAAGAATAGGGACTACTTTGTGTCTATAGGTAATTATACATCTGAGCATACAAATATGACATGCGGAGTTCCCCAAGGCTCAGTTCTGGGGCCTCTTCTGTTCAACATCTACATGCTTCCACTGGCTCAGATTATGGAAAACAACAAAATAAGTTACCATAGTTATGCGGATGACACACAAATTTACATAACCTTATCGCCAGGGAACTATAGCCCAATACAACAATTAAATATGTGCATTGAAAATATTAATGATTGGATGTGCCAGAACTTTCTTAAATTAAATGAAGAAAAAAAACGGAGGTGGTTGTTTTTGGAGCAAAAGAGGAACGATTGAAAATCAAACGACAATGTTAAAAACAACCGACAAAGCAAGAAATCTTGGTGTAGTCATGGACTCAGACCTAAATTTTAAAAGCCACATTAACATAATTAAAAACTCAGCCTATTATCACCTTAAAAATATATCAAGGGTTAAAGGGCTTATGTCTCAGCAGGATCTGGAAAAACTTGTCCATGCTTTTATCTTCAGTAGACTTGACTACTGTAACGGTGTCTTTACAGGTCTCCCGAAAAAATCAATCAGACAACTGCAGCTGATTCAGAACGCTGCTGCTCGAGTCCTCACTAAAACCAAGAAAGTGGATCACATCACTCCAGTACTGAAGTCTCTACACTGGCTTCCAGTGCCTCAAAGAATTGATTTCAAAATACTTTTACTGGTTTATAAATCACTAAACGGTTTAGGGCCGAAATACATTTCTGATCTGTTACTACATTATGACCCACCCAGACCTCTCAGGTCGTCTGGGACAGGTCTACTTGTTGTCCCCAGAGTCAGAACTGGGGGAAGCAGCATTGAGTTTTTATGCTCCACATATCTGGAACAAACTCCCAGAAACCTGTAGGTCCGCTGCAACTCTCAGTTCTTTTAAATCTAAGCTAAAGACCTATCTTTTTGATGTTGCTTTTCTTTAAATAATCTATTTTATTAACTTTAATTTCTTATACTGCACTGTAACTTTTATTCTTATACTGCACTATCAATTTTATTCTTGTCTTTTAATGTTTTTAATTTGTTTATTATTGTTTTTTAATTGTTTTCTAACTGCTCTTTAATGTTTTATGTAAAGCACTTTGAATTGCCCTGTTGCTGAAATGTGCTATATAAATAAAGCTGCCTTGCCTTGCCTTGCCTTAATTTTTCTGTCCTTCGCCCTGTGATGGAAATTTTCCTGCAGCAGCAGAGTTTAGTAAATATCAATGATAAAAATGAATACGAATAAAGACTGTTTGAGAATCAAACCAAAATCTGGTCTTTGAGCATTTATTTTATTTTGCAAGATATGAGAATACAGATTCACAGGTACACGCAGTACAACTGAATGAGCATTTCTAAACTAAAATCTAAACATCACATCATCATATAGTCAAAACCTCTCTTTAGCCACCCCTCTCACTTTATCCTTTAGCATGGTCATAGTTGAAAAGAGGACATTATTAAAAGTCAAACTATCCTCACCTTCCCCTCTGCTCCTGTTCTTTTCATTAGCCTAAACAATAGTTAATCTCAGGAGGTAGAAGCCTACGTAGTTCTCACTGTTGTAAACAGTCATCGACCTTCTCCACTTCTATCTAAGCAAAACTTAAACAAATGAGAAGGTTCAGGCTAGTAGAACTAAATAACTCTACTGGGCTATAGTTCACGGTTGCAGCTGTCCCTCTCTAGTCTTTAAGAGTCTAAGAGAAATGAACAGCTTTCTATGGAGGTTTTAAACAATCTTTAAGCAAATGGTTAAAATCATTAATCAATAATGGTTAAAATAAAATTTGCCACCACAGTCCTCCCTTTTGATTACAAAATAATCACAAAAAATAAATTTTACCTTTTAAAGATTCAAACTTATTAAATCATTAATCATTTTAAAACTCAAACTTATGGATATAATTGTCTATTGCTGAAATGCTGTTTTTGAAAGAGGTACAAAAAAAACCTTTTTTTAAATTGTAGCAAGCTTTCACGTCTAAGTAAAAATCATTAAAACAAAATTTTAATCAGTCTTACACATTATCAGAAACGGTGTCCAAGACCTCATCATCATATCTGGACATACGAAACAAGTCAGAGGACTCAGTGTTCTGAAGTGCCTGATACTGTATCATGTTTACCATGAAGATGGAGGAAATCATTTTCTTGACAAGTGGGATTATGCAGCATACACAGATCAGGAAACCAAACATCAAAGTTATTAGTGGTGCAACAAATCTAGCTAACCACGCTTTCCATCCCCCTTGAAAAACCCAGGCCCACCAGTCCCATCCTGCATAGTGTTCTGGAATGTCCTGTGCTTTGAGGTTAGTCAAAAGTAGGTTCAAGTGGTGAATGGTGTCAGTGATGTTTCCTGAAATGTCTGGGATGAATGTGCAACAGTGTGTACCAATGATGTGACAAAGGCCCCCCTGTGCTGCTAGCAATAGGTCCAATCCCATCTGATGCTGCATTAGCATGTGTCTCATAGCTCGCATAACAGGAGGAAATTCTCCAAACCCTGAAATCATCATAGCAGTCAAATTCTCAAGACTTTCCTGTACCTGATCAATGTTATGGGCATTTTTCACTGTCCCATACCAAGGAAAGAATCCTGCTGCAAATTTAGTCCCTGGGCTGGAAACCTCTCTCTTTTCTCTAGTAGAAACATCAGATGTGGGCACGTACATGGGATAGTGGTGAGTTGTATGCACGAGGGAAGTCATAACTGTAATGGCAGGTGTCAAATATATCATACTACATCTTCCTGCCCATCGTGGAGTCAAAATCTGATACCAATGATCTCCACAAAGCCAAACATAATCCACTAGAGACCCTGCGCCAGAATCATCAGGCCAACGCATGGTGTGAGTCAAAGATGATATCAGTACTGAAGCACTAAGATACCCCGGTGTGGAGTGTAAGCATGCACTAATGTTTAATTTCCCTGTTGCGCACGTACAATTCAAAGTCTGCTGACAACCCGTGGTTACCCCCAAATACTGGGAACCCATGCGACGAGGTCGTTCAATGCATAAGGCATGCGTCAAATTCTTCATAAGGCTATGGTGAAACTGTCCTATACTATCAGATGCTTTTCCATTTTTAGTTGTGAAGATAGTACCATTTGGAGCACGCACAGTGCGATTCGCAAAACCTCCACAAGGCGAAGGTTGAATTGAAGCCGAATAGAACTGACCCCCCTCCTCTCTAACATCCTTGAGTGCTGTCAGAGCACAGACAATTTCTGTGAGATTCAATGTGTGTGGTTTTACTGGGGTAGCCTGCTTCTGAGAGTGTGGAAATAGTGAGCACACATAACAAGAGTCATTATACCCTACATCACGTGTGAATTTCTTAACTAGGCCAAGCCATGCATTAGTGGAGGATGCATCATTCTCATCAGAAGATCCCCATCTGTTAGATAAACTTTCAAAAGTCTGCGTCAAATGTGGTGATTCTGTGTCAAATGTGTGAGGTGAGATCACTTCAAGGTAGAAAGATCCGCAGGGAAGCCTCCCTAAGGTCATAATACACATAACAAAATAACCTTGGTCGGAATACTGAGCATTGGTCAATGTTAACAAGATGCCTGTTGAGGAATAGTTTACTTTCTTTATTGACAATCTACTGGTTAGGTTCGTGTGGTCGTTAGGAACTTCATAGCCCCAATCTATATTACCCGTAACCCAGACAGCCTGCTTCCATGAGGAACATATGGGTCCTCCTCTGTAGTATCCTAAATCCATTATCACTGCAATGTAACATACATATACCTCTCTCTCTCCTATTGATGCTCCTTTCTCCCCACACCACACATAGTCACAGGGCTGAAGCATAAGAGTGGATGTAGTGTTGACCATGATAGTAACATTAGCTCTGTGATACCTGTTGTACTCTGAACGCCATCTACTCCTAGACGCAGAAACTGTGGAACGCGTCACTCGCTTTCCCCTCCCATGCTCCTCACTAGTGTTCCTAGTGTGTCTGGGTGTGTCTGTGTCATTGGGAGGAGTGGTGTTGGAAAAAATGGTTATTTCAGTCAGCGGTTTATCATATTTTTCTACCATTATAAATGCAAAGATCACAAATGCAGTAATGAAGACTAAACCCAGTACAAATTTGGACCCCCCAAATCTCCTCGGAGGGTACCATTTCAGTAGTTTCTCGTGCTGCTCCATTGTGTGCGCGTATCACAGCACTCTGCTCCTGTATGTGTGTGCCTGAGCACACTGCTCCTGAGTCACAGAGGAATGTCAACAGTTCCTCAGTGTAAGGAAAACAAGGAATGTGCTGTGAGTGTCAGAGCTGTCAGAGCTCAACAGAATGAGTGTTTGTCAGGAATGTGCTGTGTCAAAGGTACAATACCAGTATGTTGGTCACACTTTCTCTCCTCCTTTCAGTGTGTTGCAAATCAATGAGAAAAACTCCAGTTTTTCCCCGATTGATTTCAGAGATAGCACAGAACGCCGTCTGTCAGGCTGGTCTCTGAATCAATTTCCCTTGTAGGTGACTCAGCAGGGAACCTGCTCGTCACTTGTTGCAGGTGTTAGCGAACCTGGCACCTCTCCTGGGTCCGGAACCTGTTTGCAGTGTGTTGCGTGCACCCACGTGGATCGTTCTGCGACCTTGACTGCTGTGTGAGTGACCAGGAGGATCTGGAAGGGTCCTTCCCAGCGTCTGGACTGCCAGTTCTTCCTCCTGAAGCTTTTGATCACCACAAAGTCCCCAGGCCGGAGCTTATGCAGTGGTCCCTCAGCTGGTTTAGGCAGACCTGCTGAAACCTGTTTTCTTATGTCAGAAAGAGCAGAAGAAAGTTGGGTGCAGTATTTCAACATGTCATGTTCACATAGAGCTGTTGAGGGAATTGCCGCCTTTGGCATTTCTGTCCTTACATAAGGAGGCCTTGCAAACAGAATCTCATACGGACTGAGATTGGAACGAGATTGTGTACGCATTCGCATATACATTAGGACCAAAGGAAGTGCCTTTGTCCAAGGAAGGCCTGTGTCTGCACAGCATTTAGCTAGTTTTGCTTTTAACGTCCCGTTAATGCGCTCCACTAAGCCTGCGGACTGGGGGTGGTAAACGCAATGGGTCTTGATGTTTATCCCGATAAACAAGCTTATCTGTGTTATCGCTGAGTTTACAAAATGAAGACTGGCTTTATGTCCCACACAACTCTTGTGTTGAGCTTCCAATCAAAATGTCGTCAACGTACTGCAGCAGACTTGAACCTAGGTTCGGTGTGAAGCTCTCTAGGCTGTCGCGCAGTGCGTCATTGTAGATGGTCGGAGATTCAGTGTATCCCTGACAAAGGCGTGTGAAAGTGTATGGTTTTCCATCAAACAGGAAAGCGAACCAGAACTGACTGTCTTTGTCCACCGGGACACTGAAAAAAGCATTAGACAAATCAACAACAGAGAACCATTTAGCATTACTTTTAATTCCCTGTAGGATTGTGTATGGATTTGGCACATTTGGTGCTCGAGCATGAACAGCTGCATTGACAGCTTTCAAGTCCTGAACAAAACGCCATTCCGTCGGAATGCCCTTTGGTCGTATTTTCTTTACCGGAAAAATCGGTGTTCTTACAGGAGAATCTGGACACGGAATTATAACTCCTGTAGCCAATAAGGAGTTAAAAACGGGTCGGATTCCATTAATAGCTTCCTGTTTTAACGGATACTGATGTTTCTGTGGTCTGTAGTCCGAACGTGGTATTATGACGACAGGTTGACAGTTTTTTATCAACCCCACGTCATATTTATGTGTCGCCCAAAGGTGTGTTGGCACTTTAGCTAAAAGTGGTGAGACATCAGTAGGTAAAATATCGTTTTTACCGTGCAAAAATGTGTCAGTTGTAGGTGCAGTTTCACTCAATATATAGATACTGCGGATACAAGGCACGCGCCATGATAAAAGTTTTCTATAATTTCCTGTTGAGGGAGAATATGAAATACAGTCATCAGCTGTGTCAGTCCAGTCAGTCAGTTTCTCACAGGTCATGACAAAGTGTCCTAGGTCTGTCTCCTGGTCTGTGGGAGACAAAGATAGAAGAATGTGAGCAACAGAGTTAGAAATTCTGAAAAACTTTTTCTGTTTACCAGTCAAGGCTACCGTCACTGCGCACGTGTGCGTGTGCCAGTAGACGTAAGACAACTCTAGCTCCTCCTTGGACCGGTCAAGGAATTTGTCAACATATTCTTCGTCTGGAGTTGGGGAGACATGAGAGATGCAATGCATTTGTTGTGGTGTTCTCAGTACTGCTAAAGGTGATACTAGTTGTTGTGCTTCTTTCCGGAGATCAATAGCCTGACAAAGGTTAATGTCCCATAGGAATGTGAAAGAGTGTGTGCTCTTTGATTTTAACAAAAACATGTCAGGAAAAAAATGATTTTTGTCAAAACGCACAACCCTGAGGCCAGTGGGGGTAGGAATTACCCCTATACCAAAAACACACATCAAATCTC
This sequence comes from Perca flavescens, assembly GCF_004354835.1. Lineage (NCBI taxonomy): Eukaryota > Metazoa > Chordata > Actinopteri > Perciformes > Percidae > Perca > Perca flavescens. The sequence goes on from NC_041333.1 coordinate 2,279,429, forward strand.
TGCCTAATAAATTTACCGGGCACACAGGTGAGTGCAAAAATGAGCATTTTGCTCTTCTTTCTGGGTCTGGATCTGTAGGATCTGTGTGCACACAAGTCATTGGAGCAGTACATTTTTCTGGCAATACCATACCACTCGCACTTCTAGAAAGAATTACTCTACCAGAAAGTTTTTGTTTAGGAAACAATGATTTTTTCAAAACCGAATTTGTAGCCCCTGAATCAACCAAGAATTCTATTTCCCTCCCCTGTATTGTCAACACTGTTGTAGGCAGTTTTTTATACACATCTGATGAATACATAGCATAAGTAGGCATTTTCTCTGCTAATTCCTTCTGTTCTATATGCTGTATTGCATCTAATATGTTTTGCTTATTGTTTGGGGGTGGTGTAGGTGTTTGTGGTATGCAGGAAAGCATGTCTTTATTGCAAGCATGTGTATCTTTGTGTGTGTGCATGTTACCCTCCTTAACAGGCGCACTCGTGTCATCCAGTCCGTCCATTCCACACCTCTTTCCATCCCCCACCGCCTGTCAATCTGCAAACTGCTGAGGGTCGTTGCGCCGTCCCTTAGACGAGTCCTTCTTGGGGTGGGGACATTCGTAGACCCAATGCCCTTTCTCGCCACAGTTGTAGCAAGTGTCTTTGTCCACTACCCGTGTGTTGTCCAGGCTCCTGCCTCTGCCTCCTCTGGCTTTTCTTCTCCCTCTCCCTTTGCCTTTTCCTCCGGCCGCACTCCTTTCTTGAGACATTGCTGCCACAGTTTTTATGAGGGTCAACTGTGCAGCTTCACTGTTCTGTTGTCTTTTCTTCTCCGTCTTTTCTCTTGTGCTGGTCAGGATTTTCTCAGCATGTCTAGCATGCCTAACAATCTCCGTCAGGGCTGAATCGGGCAGTCCAATGCAGGTTTTGTCCACTTCAGCTCTAATGTCAGGGAGCATCCCATTCAAAAACATGTTTTTGAAATGAGCTTCCCAAAGTTCAACCACTGCTCCGGCAGCAGTTGTGCGAGCGATGCCGCTGTGTCTATCAAAAGTCTCAGACAATCGGTGCTGGAAGTCCTCCACCGTCTCGCCTTTATGCTGCTTGGTGTTTGCCACACGTGTCATGTCGATTCTGTCTGGAAACACGGTTTCTATGCCAGCGAAGAGCTCCTCCAGCAGGTCATTGTAGCGATCATTTGCTCTATTTGCGAGATTTGGATGGTGGAGGATTGGATCATCGGTTGGGTCTTTGGGGAGAAGGTGTCGGATCTTTGCATAGTCCATAGGCCCCAGGTTTATCATCAGAAGACGTCGTATTTCTGGAACAGTGGGCAGAAAAGTCTCAATGAATGCCTGAAGGGCCATGTTAAATTGTGCACCAGAGTTTTTGCACGGGGGAAGGTGACTTGTCGCTTGTCTAATGTCCAATTCAGTCCAGGCCCTATACACCAGGCCTATTCCCCCTTGTGTAGGGACTTGAATCATCGGAAATGCATCAGCTTCTTCTCCGTTCTCATTAGTTTCCTCTGTGAGGCCTTGGAATACTGGCAATCCAGCGGTCATGGCTGCCTCAGTGCGGCGGAGGAGTGAGATGAGTTGCTCCCGTGCCTGATCGCCTCTCGTCTGTCGGGTCGTCGGTTCCGTGGCTGCTCTCTTCCTCTTTCGTGCGGCGGGGATTGGGAACAGGGGTGGGATGTCCGAGACCAGATCCACGGTTTTCAAACTCGGATAGAGAGGAGAAAATGTGTCAGTGACATTATTCATCTCTTTTTCTTTTTTCTCTGTTTTGTTAGTTTCAGTCATGCTCAACAGTGTCATCTGTTTCTGTAACTGCTTCCTCTCTCTGTTATCAGCTTCTTTCATCCACACATTAAAACATGCCTTGTTATCCTCAATTCGTTCTAAGACCTCTGTTTTAATTGTTTTCTTCCCCTTCAATTTTTCCTCCTCTGTCTGTAGATCTAATTTTAGCATCCGCAGCTTCGCTACACTGAGGGAACCATTTGGCGGAAAGCCAAAGTTTTTTGACCAATAAGATAGACACCGCAAACATTCCGGTCCATATTTATGAGTCATTTCTCCCACTATGGGTCCAGTTGCATCACTGGAACGGGAAATTTCGTTTCCCATAATTGATTCTTGGACTTTATAGTATACTATGTCTTACTCGATGTGATCGTCACCACACCGCGAGGTTATTTGTTCGGGAAACTTACGTGAAAACCCGTGTACAGCACTGCGGACGAAATCAACTTAATAGTCAAATAACTTGACCTATTTAGTATGTTTTGCCTTGTTGCAGTCTGTCTCTAAATAGTCAAGAGGCTCTTCTAGAGTAACGTTACAACCCAGACCGTCCTGCAGGTTGTCCTTTAAGGGTCCAGAACTTGTTTAGAGTATCATTACAACCCAGACATTCCTGCAGGTTGTCCTTAAAGGGTCCAGAACTCGTTTAGAGTTTAGACTATTTGTTTTTTGTTCGGGAAACTTGTATGAAAAACCCGGTGCGACCCTGCAGTCAAAATCTCTTAAATAGTTAACTATTTTATTCACTCTGCAGTCCGCCTCTTTAACCAAGAAACGTGCTCTCAGTTTCTTAGATTAAGTCTTTAGGCCTTGCCTACTGTTCTGCCAGTTCTCTTACTGGTCTTGTCCATCTATCAATTGTCTTATCACCATATGAGAATTCAATCATAAATATGTCCGTGTCTGCCAAAAGATGTCATTCATAACCTCAGTTATATTTTTGTTACCAAAAAAAAAAAAAAAAAAAAAAAAAAAAAAAAAAAAAATGGCCCAACAAAAAATAAAAAACCCAGTTACTCAGTCTCAAAAGTCAGAATTAGTTTCATTTGTTTGTATTCACAACGCTAATGATTTGTCATTTTTTTTTTTTTCCTGGAATATTTTTCCAAAATATTGATTTTACAATCCAATTGAATCAGTGTATGGATCTTACCCGTGCTGCCAGAAATCTCTTCCTGTTCGTTCTACGGAGTGGAAAAACAGCTTGGAGTCCTCCGCGGCCCTGGCCCCTTCTCTCTGAAAATGTTTTTATTTCGAGGTATAGAGGCAGGCTGATCGTTGATCTCCTGGTTTGCAAGACTCCAGGCCCACGGAGTCCTCCGTGCCGCTGTTCTCAACCGTCCCAAGCCAACAACGCCAACCTGTGATGGAAATTTTCCTGCAGCAGCAGAGTTTAGTAAATATCAATGATAAAAATGAATACGAATAAAGACTGTTTGAGAATCAAACCAAAATCTGGTCTTTGAGCATTTATTTTATTTTGCAAGATATGAGAATACAGATTCACAGGTACACGCAGTACAACTGAATGAGCATTTCTAAACTAAAATCTAAACATCACATCATCATATAGTCAAAACCTCTCTTTAGCCACCCCTCTCACTTTATCCTTTAGCATGGTCATAGTTGAAAAGAGGACATCATTAAAAGTCAAACTATCCTCACCTTCCCCTCTGCTCCTGTTCTTTTCATTAGCCTAAACAATAGTTAATCTCAGGAGGTAGAAGCCTACGTAGTTCTCACTGTTGTAAACAGTCATCGACCTTCTCCACTTCTATCTAAGCAAAACTTAAACAAATGAGAAGGTTCAGGCTAGTAGAACTAAATAACTCTACTGGGCTATAGTTCACGGTTGCAGCTGTCCCTCTCTAGTCTTTAAGAGTCTAAGAGAAATGAACAGCTTTCTATGGAGGTTTTAAACAATCTTTAAGCAAATGGTTAAAATCATTAATCAATAATGGTTAAAATAAAATTTGCCACCACAGCCCCTAGCCTTAAAGGAGAATTCCGGCCAATTTACATGGAAATGGGAACAATGATGTCTGTGGCTTCCACAGTGATAGCATTAGAGAAGGCTAGCTGTAGTCTTGCGCTGAAGTCCCGTTGTAGCAGGAAAAGGTAAACAGTGTGCAGATCGCTCCGAGAAGCAATCCCGTTTGGTCCGGCTAAGGGAACTACCACACAGATCGCCACTGCCAAGCCTCCTACTCACCAACTTTAATTGCATTTTGTGTCTGTTAAGAGGCACAAAGGCACTCTTGCCCCTACAACTGCGGTTTTAGCTCAGTGGAAGCTCGTAGACGTAGCTGCAGCTACTCCGTGTTGACAACATCGATTCGGCTCGTTTTTCAATCGACTGTACTCGCGTATTAATATTGATCAAGATTAACATAAAAATTCTCCTTTAATAGGGACATAACAGTACTGAAGACTTTAGTTGAAAGGTGTTAACTGTAGTTTTGGGGTGAAATGCTGATGCTCCACACACATCTTCAGCAGTGATCTATACAATCACCACAGTTTTGTGTCACCAATTCAGGACCCTACCAAATGCCTTCTGTTCTGAGTTGCTGGCATTGAATAACAGCCAGAATAGTGTTTTTGCAGAACATTATGATGTCACATCAAGTTGACCTTGGAACTTTTGGACATAAAATGTCATCACATTTGTGTGAAACGTAATTGGCGAAGGAATTTTTACATTGTTTTTAAAAAAACATTTTCTGAAATGCAATAACAACCTCAAGGCTAAGGCATACATTAAAAATACATAAACATGACCTTTACTTGTGCAACTTAACTTTCAGAACTACAAGTTTCAACCTAGACTTATCTGTATATAGGCCTACATGTAAATATTAGTTATTCTCAACCTATTTTTATTTATATATTTGAATACAATGCTACACAGCTCTGTGACACTTATGCTAGTAGATCGTGGATCAGCTGTTTCTCCGTGAAGAGAGAAACTGGGAGAAAACAGTTCGCAACAATCAGCTGTTTTTCCGAAGCGATAGTCAACAAGTCGGCTCTTTAGATCAAATTGTGGTCACCACTACGTATTTTCTTATCTTTGTTTTTGGTAGTTGTTGTGTTTGGTGTAGTTTCATCATCCATACAACTTGTGATTTACTTGTGTCGGGTCTGCTTCGTAGAATGGATGATTAAGTTAGACTCAATGTTTTCTGTTGAGATGCTGAAGCATTGACGTCATGCTATTATCGTGGTAAGCTAGTTTGATTTTGCAGTAGACACACTTTACAGAGTTTTCGTTTTTATTACGTTTGAACTGATTCCAAACTTTGGACACTTTCTGTCGTTTTCTCCAGCCTGTCTCTTCTCTTAGCCCCTCACTATTTACACTCTCGTTCTTTATTTTGTAATCTAAGCCATCAGTGACTGACTGGTGACACATGCCATGAAGAACAGTGTCAGCCCGGTGTGCAACAGTAATAATCCTTCGTGCGGAAACAGCGTGAGCGATACAACATTGTTAACAATGATTAACCGAAGCTTCGAGGCAAATCATTTTGCATCAAGGATTTTTAGTATTCGACTTATTTGAGTTACTTCAGGAATCATTTCAGCCCTAATGCCAATGTATAAAAATATAACAATACTGATATGATCCCTAGCAAGGTTATTATAGTTTAGCATTTTTCATTATTTTTTTTTTCTTTTTGACTTTTTGTTTTCAAATTCAGTTTAGTTTTAATTAGTTTTAATTAGCTTTTTTTGTAATATGGGTTTTTGTCAGGGGCAATATTCAAAAAGGTCAGAAAAAGTATTGTGCATTAATAACTAGAGATGGCCCGATACCATTTTTTGCTTCCCGATACCGATACCTGAACTTGCGTATCGGCTGATACCGAGTACCGATCCGATACTACCGTGTCATATATTTTATTATGTTTTAACAACTGTATACTACTATCCCTGTATGGATGTGATATGATTTCTATCTTTGTTGTCGGTCTGGCTCAGGTTAAACTCTTTGTGAAACATGAACAAACGCAAACAAGGAATGCCACAGAACTTTCTTTTATAGTTATAACGGAAAAAGAACAGAAATAAACTACTTTAACGTAGATTTTCTTTACGACTTTATTATGCGGTATCGGATCGGTGCATAAACTCCAGTACTTCCCGATGCCGATACCGATACTGGTATCGGTATCGGACCATCTCTATTAATAACTCAACAAAAACGTCATACAGCTTTAGAAATATGTATTCACAATGTATTCAACAATATCACCAGAACATAAAATGTACATATGATGATGAGCATAAATATGTAAACAGTCTACACTAGATGCCGCAGTAAGAGCAAAACGTGTAAGTGACGTTTGCCAGGAAAAAACCTAAATAGCCAATCGACTAAAGAAGACACACATCAACAGGTGTTTTGAACTTTGGTTCAAGTAAAGTGGCGAACTTTTTGAAGTCAATCTACTCCCACAGTTGTGTAGACATCCCAGTATCAATACACATATTAACCCACGCTTCCTCCTGCTTTTGGTGTTCCTGTGTATACTAACCAGCAGGTATCAGGTCGTCGGTGAAAGCCCTCCTGTAGTGTTCCCTGTCCTCCGGTTGTCTCCGTCATGCTGCCTGGGCCTGTATCCATACATCCATGCCCTGTACCTGGGTAAGCTTCTGTTTCGGGGGAGGGGGGCTTTGCGTTCTCCTTTACCTGACTGTCATCGCGGGAAGGGGGAAGGCACACTCTATAATTTACAAAGCCCCAACAATTACAGTAATTCCCTCAAGAGCAAGCATTAGCAGTAATTATAGCAACAGTGGTGAGGAAAAAACTCCCTGCAAAAACCTCTGCAGACCCAGACTCTTGGTAGGTGGTGTCTGACGGTGCTGGTTGGGGGTGTGATGAACAGTGGCAATAATAGTCATAATTAAGATAATGGAACAGTGACTACAATGGTAGTCGTAGTAGTTCATGTCATAGTAGGGCACAGCAAGGTGTTACAGGGTGTAATGTGGCACAGCAAAGCATGGGTGGACACAGTGGACGCGGCAGGACGCAGCAAGGCGCAGCCGGACACTGCAGGGAATCGCAGAGTGTAGCAGGGTGTAGCAGGTCCACAGCGACAGCTGCACCCAAGACCCAGATCTTGGTGCCACCCTAATCCAAGGCAATATTCTGGGCGAAGAAGAAACATAAGCTAGGTTAGTAACAAGCATTTCTGGGACAGGTATGCACACAAAAGGAAACAAATGAAAAGAGAGATGAGAGGGCAGCTCATTGTTAGCCTAGAAATCTAGACGCACCCTAGTGGCAGCAAATTTATTTTGCAGCCAGGGGGGGTCCAAGCACTCTCCGTTGGCTTGCGAGCTGGAAAAACCAAACTCTGGTCAGGCCAATCACATCGTGTATAGAGTGGGTGGGCGGGGCTTATGGTTGCTGCTCCTGCGAACAGGTCTTCTGGAAGACTTGGAGTTAAGCTTTTCTTTGAGAAAAGAACAAAGAACGGCACTGAAATCATTCTTAAAAAAGGAAGATGTGTTCGGAGTTTTGCCGACCGGATACGGCAAAAGTTGAATCTATCAACTAGCTTTGCTACCTTCTTTGTTGCTCTGCCTGGTTGTAGCGCTATCCTATTACATGCAGAGGGAATTTGAAAGACAACCGTTTATCCTGCCCCTCGGATTGAGCCCTGTCAATGGTGAGTTCCCAGACCCAACATCTTGATGTGGGTCTGGCTTGTCAGGCTAGCTCATTGTGTCATAGGAAGGAACGAACTTCCCCAGCAGTCTAGAATTATAATAGCATTACTAAGAGACACAGGTTAAAGAGAGGTGCCGGATCGGGCTTGAACTCTCCCCTGCCGGATCGGGCTGTACTGGCCTGCCTCCCTCTACTCTCACTATAGTACTGAATATGTGATAGGTAGCTCTGAGGACTATGAAGAGAAGCAGAGAGAAGCAGGGGTGATGTGTCTGCAGCTATACACCCTGCCCCGCCGGTCTAGGTGTACGCTGCAACTCCTCACTCCCTAACTATAGGCTTTATCAAAGAGGAGGATTTTCAGTTTATTCTTAAATGTTGTGACGGTGTCTGCCCCCCGAACCCAGGTTGGGAGCTTGTTCCACAGGAGTGGAGCCTGGTAGCTGAAGGCTGTGGCTCCCATTCTACTTTTAGAGACTCTAGGAACCACTAGTAGGTCTGAGTTCAGGGAGTGCAGTGCTCTAGTGGGACAATAAGGTACTAAGAGCTCTTCTAGGTATGATGGTGCTTGACCATTTAGAGCTTTGTAGGACAGGAGAAGGATTTTAAATTCAATCCTGGATTTTACAGGAAGCCAATGCAGAGAAGCTAGTACAGGAGAAATATGGTCTACAGTTTTTCAATGCCGTCACACATTGTTTTCCAGGAGCCAAGGTTCTAGACATCCTCGCCAAAGATAAGGCCCTGTTAACCTCACTCCCAATCTTGATTAAAGTGCCCATATTATGAAAAGAATTAAATTTTCTGGGATTTGGGGTGTTATTTTGTGTCTCTGGTGCTTCCACACGCATACAAACTTTGAAAAAAAAAAAACATTCATGCTGTTTTGAGAGAGATACGGGTTTCTGAATGTGTCCTGCCTTCAGTCTCCGGGTGAGCTCTTCAAAATCTGCACGGCTTTCTACGTCATTAGCCGAAACGAGGGGCCTAGGGGGCTAACTGTTAGCATGCTAGCGCTAGCATGCTAGCTCGTTCTCAATGACAAAACACTGCTACAACACACACAAATTCACCCTAATCTACAAAATACATTGTATAGAACTACATGTCTCTGTTCTGCAGGTATTCCACGCAAAGTTGGAAATGTGCCTTCGTTTAGAAGAAGTCCATCCATCCATCTTCGTCCGCTTATCCGGTATCGGGTCGCGGGGGGAGCAGCTCCAGCAGGGGACCCCAAACTTCCCTTTCCCGAGCAACATTAACCAGCTCCGACTGGGGGATCCCGAGGCGTTCCCAGGCCAGGTTGGAGATATAATCCCTCCACCTAGTCCAGGGTCTCCCCCGAGGCCTCCTCCCAGCTGGACGTGCCTGGAACACCTCCCTAGGGAGGCGCCCAGGGGGCATCCTTACCAGATGCCTGAACCACCTCAACTGGCTTCTTTCGACGCAAAGGAGCACCGGCTCTACTCCGAGCTCCTCACGGATGACTGAGCTTCTCACCCTATCTCTAAGGGAGACGCCAGCCACCCTCCTGAGGAAACCCATTTCAGCCGCTTGTACCCTGGATCTCGTTCTTTCGGTCATGACCCAGCATTCATGACCATAGGTAAGGGTAGGAACGAAAACTGACCTGTAGATCGAGAGCTTTGCCTTCTGGCTCAGCTCTCTTTTTGTCACAACAATTAAATAAATAAATTTAATTGAATGTAATACCGCACCCGCTGCGCCGATTCTCCTACCAATCTCCCGCTCCATTGTCCCCTCACTCGCGAACAAAACCCCAAGGTACTTGAACTCCTTCACTTTGGGTAAGGACTCATTCCTTACCTGGAGAAGAAGTCTCCCGGCTAATCCTGCCTTGTACAGGCCGAATTTGGAGAACAGCTTACCTAGCGACTAGCTACTGCGCATGTGCGACTGAAAACAAAGATGGAAGAGAAGTTGAGAGGTCTCACTCTGTAGCTAAAACAGAGACCTGACAGGATGAAAAGAGGAGCTGCAGCAATGTGCAGTACAACAAACGTGGTGTTTTTGAAAATTAAACCATGTAAACCTATTCTGATACAATCTCAAATTACAATTATGAACCTGAAAATAAGCATAATATGGCCACTTTAAACGAATCATAGTCCATTGTGGACATAATGACATGTCCTATCAGGAGAGTGAACAAACAAAGGTGGACTTCAACCTTCTCATTGACACTTTAAAGAGCACTGGGAAGTCGTTTTTTATTTCGGGCCCACTTCCATCTCTAGGTCGCGGAGCGTGCCTTTTTATCAGACTACTCTACCTTAACACCTGGCTCTAGTTTACATGCAGCGTTCACAAGTTTTATTGACAATTTTAATCTATTTTGGGAATGTAGCACTCTTTTTACCAAATACACGAGGCAGCAAAATGCTCTGTGGAAATTTGCGGCACGCCTTGCAGACTCAGAGCTATGATTGACTGCATTCCGTTAACACATGCACAAGCACACTTCCCAGTCATACTCTCCCATAAGCTCTCCTCTAGAAATAATTCTGTTAGCCCACAGACCAGCTATATCATCCCAGTTAGAATCAATAATAGACCACACAAAGTGATGAATCCGCAAAACAATAAGAAGCACTCAACTTCAAAAATAGTAAATGTAACACCCATTCCCCGTCAGTCACAGTCTGTTCCAACAAATGAGGCAGATAATTCCTTTAACATACCAACAATAGCCCTACTGAACGTCAGGTCTTTAGCGGGAAAATCATTTTTAATCAATGATTTTATTATCAAACACAATCTTGATTTTATGTTTTTAACTGAAACCTGGTTAGACCAGAATAACAGTTTTGCTGTTCTTATCGAGTCCGCTCCCTCCAACTTCAGTTTTATGAGCGAGAATAGAGTGAATAAGAAAGGAGGTGGAGTCGACATTTTGTTCAAAGACTCATTCCAATGTACACAATTATCTTATGGAAATTTTGCTTCTTTTGAACATGTAGCTCTTCAGCTAAGGTCCTCCCCTTGAGCTATATTTCTAAATATCTACAGGCCACCTAGATACTGTGCAGCTTTCTTTGATGACTTTACTGAACTGCTGTCTATTATCTGTATTAACTTTGATTGTGTAATTATTGCTGGTGATTTCAACACTCATGTTGACAACCCTCAGGATAGAGGGACCAAGGAACTGTGTTGTGTTTTTGAGAACTATGGACTGACTCAGCATGTGACGGAGCCCACACACAATAAGGGACACATTCTGGACTAGGGCTGGGCGATAAAACGATATGTATCGCGATAGACACATAATCAATATCAATAGAAAATGCGGTCGATAAAACTCGATAACTTGTTTTTCTTCATCAGAAGAAACCAGAGGTTGTGAATCAAGTTTGGTTGCATGAACAAAGGCCCTCACTCTCTGGCAACCTAGCAACGTAGGGAGTGACACTCTAACAGCCAATCATGTAACAGTATCATGTTTGGTTGCGCCACATCGCTGTCTCGTGTTCTTCAATAACAGAACCGGCGTGGAGTGGAAAGTGAGTGCTGCAGCGAGCGAGGAAATCGTTGATAAAACAGGAAAAGTCAGTATGGCAGTTTTGGGGATTTTATAAGTCTGACCGTAGTTAAACCAATGTCGTCAGACCAACACTGGTAATACCATAAACTATTTTACCACTTTAGCCGCGCTCACACTTTCGAGCACAGCCGTATCCGCCATCAACGTCCAACAACATCTGCAGCTGCAACACGGCACTAGCAGGAGACCACCATGGAGAGGTACTCTGCATCAGCGCCTTACTAAACAATACAAGCAGCAGACCTCCATGGAGAGGTACTCTGCATCAGCGCCTTACTAAACAATACAAGCAGCAGACCTCCATGGAGAGGTACTCTGCATCAGCGCCTTACTAAACGCTACAAAGAAATAACGAAGGCTAACATGCTGAGCACTGTCCAGAAGCCAGGTTATCAACCTAGCACTAAACCTGCAGAAAATAGTTCCTTCTCAGGTTTCTTATATTTAGCTAACACTTTGCACTATTTTATGACACTTTATGAAGCATTTCTTACTTATTCTTTAATTTTGCACCTTAATGTTAAGAGATAATTGTTAAGTGTTCATTGTGATTTTAGACCTGTTTACATTTTAATTATTTGAGTGTTTTCCATGGTTGTGTTGACATTTCTGCTTTTATAACTGAAGGGATTATAATCAGAGCAGGGTTAAGTTTAAAATAAAAATGTTTAAATTTAATATATTTTTCTCCTGGTCCTTATTTTAAATAGGTCATAAAAAATATCAATAATTATCCATATCGACCGATATGTAAAACTTATATCGTGATACAGTTTTCAACCACATCGCCCAGCCTTATTCTGGACTTGATTATCTCTAAAGGTCTGAACATTTCCAAGGTTGTGGTGACAGATGTTGCTCTCTCTGATCATTCCTGTGTTTTCTTTAACGGCTCTATCTCTTTGCACAAAAGTGTTCAAACAAAGATAATAAGAAAATGATACATCACTGAAAACACCAGTGAATCATTCATTCAGCTTTTCTCCTCCACACCCACCGTTTCTGGGGCCTCAGTCACTGATCTTGTAGATAATTTAAATTGTAAAATTACAAATGTTATTGATGCCATTGCTCCCACTAGGGTCAAAGCTGTCTCTAGTAAGAAAAGATCGCCATGGAGAAATGTCTGAAAAAAGAGAAGAAAAAAAAAAGCTCTTTTTTTTATTCATTGTACTGTACTGTGAATTATATTCCTGTATTCTATTTGTTTTTAATTTTGTATTCATTTCTAACTACTTTTTAATGTTTTATGTACAGCACTTTGAATTGTACTGTTGCTGAGATGTGCTATATAAATAAAATTGCCTTGCCTTACCTTGTTATGGTAAGCTAGGTTAGCCTCCTTGTGCGCGCTTCTCAAATGTACTTTCAAATTCGTGGGATTTTTCCCTTCAGTAAATTGTACACATATTTTATCACCTTCCAATGCAAGGCACTTGCTTTTATCTGACACAGTCATAATCAAATGGGACTTTGCCGCTTTCTTCCGACTTTCGGTACTGCCATGATGCCAGGCAAGGGGCATGGACTATGTTGTGTTCAATTTGACATGGAATGTCGGAATATCTGGGTTCCCGGTCGGAAACTATATGTCTATGGCATAGACTGTATAAAACAGGTCTATGGTCAGAAATGTCAAATCTGAAAGATGTTATTTGCTCTGTGGAAGACACAGGACATTTACTCAATAATTTAATTTTAGTCAGTTTTCTAAACAGACAGACCAGTTTTAGTTATCGTTTTTTTGTAATGCCTTGTTTTTATTTTTATTTCAGTTAACGGCAATGTTGTTTCCCACATTGTTTTCGTTCGTTTTCATTAACGATTATAACCTTGATCCCTAGTAATTAGGATATATTTGATCAGCAAGATATTAATGAAGTATCTACTGCATAGTGCACACAGATTATCCCACCCCACATATGTCATTATGTCAATTCCTAAACAGCCTTTATAATATGCAGTGCAATGTAACCTTGATTGTCAGTATTGGGATTTGCCTCAACCTCCCAGTCGACAGAAAATAGCTATATCATAAAGACTACAGTACTGTCTGAATGATATACGTACAACCAACTCGCAAACTTTTTTTAAAGAGAATTTTTCACAACATTTTAACATAAATTATGATTATTACAAACAAAACAACAATCAAAGACTTCATAATACTTGGATTCCCAGGACTTGACCCAATGTATTATGGACCTGTATGTACTCTTCTTTTCTTTACCTACATGGCTATTCTTGTTGGAAATATTTTTATTTTAGTTTTTGTTGGAGTTGAGAGGCATCTTCATAAGCCAACATATCTGATCTTCTGTATGGCAACGAATGATTTGTTATTTGGGACAGTGACCTTACCAAAAATGATTTCCAGATATTGGTGGGATGACAAGATAATATCTTTTGGTGCCTGCTTCACTCAGATGTATTTTGTTCATTCCTTGGGAGCAATTCAATCTCTCCTTCTCCTTATTATGGCCCTTGATCGTTTTATTGCAGTTTGTTTTCCATTAAAATATCCTGTTCTACTTACAAATAACATTGTATCTATGGCTTGCGGATTGTCATGGATTTGTACATTTCTTAGGATGATGTATATTGTATTTCATGCCCTAACCTTACCTTATTGTAAATCTAATATTGTGCAATGTTATTGTGACCATACTTCAGTTATAAACCTGGCATGTGGTGGAGATGTAAAATATGTTCAGACTGTTGCTCTCATCCTTGCAATGTTTAGTCTCTTGCTTCCACTTTCATTTATACTTTTTTCCTTTATTTCCATCTTTGTAGTTGTTTTAAGAATAGGAAACGCAGAAGGACGATACAAAACTTTATCAACTTGTACACCACAGTTACTAATTTCTTGCCTTTATTACATGCCAAGATGTTTTGTTTATCTAGCTCATTATATAGGATTCTCTTTCAGTTTGGACATCCGCATTTTATTGGTATTGTTGTACAGTCTTCTTCCTTGTGCTGTTAATCCAATCATATATATGCTTCAAAACAAAATATATCAAAGATATTTTGATGAAGAGATTGAAAAATGCTAAAGTTGGAATAAAGCTTCATAGTAATGCATAGTGTCTAAATATGATTCTTACCATATCTCTGTATATCAAATAATAAATAAAAAATGTTTATCCATCTAAACCACTTTCACTTTTATGCTACATGTTCTCTTTATGGTGGAAGGCTTAATTGTTTATCTCACAGTTCTGCTAAATAAATTAGAAAGCATTTGTTTAAATGTTCTGTCAAAGACCTGAGCAAAATTCTGTACTAAATTAAAAAGTATATGTGAGAAAGTGACAACAGCCATGTGTCAAATACAACTAAAATGTAATACATAAAATACCATTGTGCCTTACTTTTGTTTTACTTTTACTGATTGTTTTTCATGCATTTCTTCGTATGTATTGGATTGTTGTCTGATTGGTTACTTTTATTGTTCATTTTGTTTCTTGTTGCTTTTTATTTAGTTTGTTCTGTTTTTACCATAGTTTTTCCTTTTTTGTTATAGTGTTGTTTTTTATAAACCTGTGGATTCATGACCTCTCTTGACACATTTATTTTTTCATTGTCTGGATTTTATGCAGTTTAATTGTGTTATAAAATAAAATAAAAAGTTTCTTTCACATTTTCATATATTTCAATGAGTCTGATATTTAAAAGAAAAGTTGTACGTTATTGTAGAGCAAATGAAACATGAGCTGGTAGATTGATGACTGCTGTAGACTACTGACGTGCTGACTTTTACGGTAAGCGTATTGTCTCAATTCCGGTGCTCCAGTGTCACGGACGTTAGTTTGCTGCTCCAGCAAAAATGTACTCAACTCTGCGTTATTGTTTAATTTAGCGTCTTGATTTCATGGCCCTCACTGAGACGTGGCAGCAGGAACAGGAATACTATCATTTAAATGAACTGTGCCCTGCGGACTGCTCCGTGTTTGGAACTCCACGGGTTGAGCGGAGAGGAGGCGGCCTCACACTCATCCGCAGAAATTGTTTTCGCTGTAGGCTTACGAATCCGGAGCCTTTCAACTCATTTGAGCTTCAAATGACAAAAGTTGGAAATACTGACTTCTTTTATTGTATTTTAATTTACCGACCTCCTGGTTCTGCACGAAAGTTCCTAGACGAGTTTTCAGATTTTTTATCTACTATTATTAAATTAGATAAAGTTTTAATTCTTGGTGATTTTAATTTCCACATTGACGATACCTCTTGTAATGTAGCGTCTGAGGTTTTAACACTTACAGACACTTTTAATTTAAAGCAGCATGTTTCTGGTCCTACACACAAAAAAGGCCACACTTTAGATCTTGTTTTCTCCTTTGGCCTAGACATAAATTGCCTGAATGTTATGGATGTTCATGTGACTGACCATTGCTGTGTATACTTTAATGTGTCTTGTAATGTAGTCAGTGATGCTCTTACAGTGGTGCCCAAAAGGCGTATTATAAATCAAAATGTTACTGAAAAATGTTCTGAATTATTTCGGCCCAAATTTATTGAGGATTGTACTGATGCAGAATTCCTTGCTAATCACTTTAATGACCATTGCCAGTCTGTTCTGGAGATAGTGGCCCCTGTAAAGCACAAAACGACTTCTCCTAAAAATCCTTGTCCCTGGTTAAAGGAGGAGATTGCTTCCACTAATTTGGAAGTGCACAGACTGCATTTAAAGGAGCTAAACGAAATGATGAAGCAGGCCAGATCTAAATATTTTTTTGATCTTGTAAATCATAATAAGAGAAATCCAAAAGATGTATCAGATATTATTCAGAATATTGTTTCACCCTCTACTCCTTTGGTGCCTGTTTTCACCACTGAGGACTGCAACAACTTCTTAAAATATTTTGTTAATAAGGTGAATGAAATCAAAATTAGTGTAAAAACATCTGATGAGAGCCCAATTGTGGTAGCTACCCCAAATTGCTCCTGGGCTAACTTTTCTACTGTCTCATTAGATGATGTCATGGTCTTACTTAAAACGATGAAACCATCCTCATGCCCATTGGATATATTACCAACATCCTTGTTTTTTAAAGTGATAGATCTTGTTGGTTCTTTTGTTGTTAAAATTATTAACATATCACTTTCCACTGGGATCGTCCCAAACTATTATAAACAGGCAGTGATAAGCCCCATTTTAAAAAAGCCCAATTTGGATCGAGCGGAGCATTCTAATTATAGGCCGATATCAAAACTGCCTTTTCTTTCAAAAGTCTTGGAGAAAGTAGTATCTGAGCAGCTGACAGCTTTTCTAACTAACAAAAAACTCCTGGATAAGTATCAATCAGGTTTCAGAAAGATGCACTCGACGGAGACTGCTCTCCTCAGAGTGTCAAATGATGTTCAGATGGCTACTGACTCGGGAAGATACTCAGTATTGGTTTTGTTGGATTTATCATCAGCTTTTGATACAGTGGACCACAAAATACTGTTGCATAGATTGGCAAAAGAGTTTGGTGTGGTTGGGCCCGTTTTAAAATGGTTTTCCTCTTACTTGAGTGATAGAACTTTTTCTGTATATGTAAATGGTATACTGTCTGAAACCACTCCATTCTTAAATAGTGTTCCTCAGGGCTCTGTCCTAGGTCCACTTTTATTCTTACTGTACATTACCCCTCTTGGAAAAATTTTGAACAACTTTAACAATGTGTCATACCATTTTTATGCGGATGACATACAGTTGTATTACTCGTTCAAGGACTCTGAGTTACACAAACTAACGGATTTATTGGACTGTATTTCCTGTGTAAAATTGTGGCTTGCTAGTAATTGCCTCCAATTAAACGCAAAAGAGACTGAAACCCTGATTGTAGCCCCAGACAACAAAATTCCATCCATCATCCAACATCTTGGGTCTCTGAGCTCCACTGTCCAGTCGAGCATTAGAAATCTTGGTGTCTGGTTTGACCACTCAATGTCTTTGGACTGCCATTCGAGACTTCTGGTCAGAAATTGTTTCTATCATCTAAGAAATATTGCAAAATTGAGGACAATTTTAACAGACTCTGACCTTGAGATGGTTATTCATGCTTTTATCTCTTCACGTTTAGATTATTGTAACTCTCTTTTTATGTTTCTTAACAAATCTGCTGTCGGCGACACACGGCTCAAGAAGCCGACAAATAGCCAATATGTAATTCCCTCCCATTAATATATACAATACAGGCCAAAAGTTTGGACACACCTTCTCATTCTATGAGTTTCCTTTATTTTCATGACTATTTACATTGTAGATTCTCACTAAAGGCATCAAAACTATGAATGAACACATATGGAATTATGTACTTAAAAAAAAAGTGTGAAATAACTGAAAACATGTCTTATATTTTAGATTCCTCAAAGTAGCCACCCTTTGCTTTTTTGATAGCGCTGCAAACTTCAATGAGCTTCATGAGGTAGTCACCTGAAATGGTTTTCACTTCACAGGTGTGCCTTGTCAGGGTTAATTAGTGGAATTTGTTCCCTTATTAATGGGGTTGGGACCATCAGTTGTGTTGCGCAGAAGTCAGGTTGATACATAGCCGACAGCCCTATTGGACAACTGTTAGAATTCATATTATGGCAAGAACCAATCAGCTAAGTAAAGAGAAAAGAGTGGCCATCATTACTTAAACAAATGAAGGTCAGTCAGTACAGAAAATTGCGAAAACTTTGAATGTGTCGCAAGTGCAGTGCAGTCGCAAAAACCATCAAGCGCTACAACGAAACTGGTACACATGAGGACCACCCCAGGAAAGGAAGACCAAGAGTCACCTCTGCTGCTGAGGATAAGTTCATCAGAGTCAACAGCCTCAGAAATCGCAAGTTAACAGCAGCTCAGATTAGAGACCAGATGAATGCCCCACAAGGTTCTAGCAGCAGACACATCTCTAAAACAACTGTTAAGAGGAGACTACGCGAATCAGGTCTTCATGGTCAAGTAGCTGCTAGGCAACCACTGCTAAGGAGAGGCAACAAGCAGAAGAGATTTGTTTGGGCCAAGAAACACAGGGAATGGACAGACCAGTGGAAATCTGTGCTTTGGTCTGATGAGTCCAAATTTGAGATCTTTGGTTCCAACCACCGTGTCTTTGTGCGACGCAGAAAAGGTGAAGGATGGATTCTACGTGCCTGATTCCCAACGTGAAGCATGGAGGAGGGGGTGTGATGGTGTGGGGGTGCTTTGCTGGTGACACTGTTGGGGATTTATTCAAAATTGAATGCATACTGAACCAGCATGGCTACCACAGAATCCTGCAGCGACATGCCATCCCATCGGGTTTGCGTTTAGTTGGACCATCATTTATTTTTCAACAGGACAATGACCCCAAACACACCTCCAGGCTGTGTAAGGGCTATTTGACCAAGAAGGAGAGTGATGGAGTGGAGCGCCAGATGACCTGGCCTCCACAGTTACCGGACCTGACCCCAATCAAGATGGATTGGGGTGAGCTGGACCGCAGAGTGAAGGCAAAAGGGCCAACAAGTGCTAAGCATCTCTGGGAACTCCTTCAAGACTGTTGGAAAACCATTTCAGGTGACTACCTCTTGAAGCTCATCAAGTGAATGCCAAGAGTGTGCAAAGCAGTAATCAGAGCAAAGGGTGGCTACTTTGAAGAAACTAGAATATAAGACATGTTTTCAGTTATTTCACACTTTTTTGTTAAGTACATAATTCCACATGTGTTCATTCATAGTTTTGATGCCTTCAGTAAGAATCTACAATGTAAATAGTCATGAAAATAAAGGAAACGCATTGAATGAGAAGGTGTGTCCAAACTTTTGGCCTGTACTGTATATGTACAGTTGAAACCAGATATTTACATACACTTCAAAAAAAAACATTTCTTTACTGTCATACATTAAATCAGAGTACACTTTTACTGTTTTAGATCAATACATATTAAAATATTTTTTGCATTTGTTAAATGTCAGAATCGAGCGAGGGACAATTTTTATGTATTTTTTTTTATCACTTTCATCAAAGTCAGAAGTATACATACACTTCCTTAGTATTTGGTAGAATTGCCCCGAAACTGTTTCACTTGGGCCAAACGTTTTGGGTATCCTTCCACAAGCTTTCTACAATAGTTTGCTGGAATTGTGGCCCACTCCTCTTGACAGAACTGTGTATGCATATAAAGGCACACCTCAAACACAGAGCCTCTTTCTTTGACATCATGGGAAAATCAAGAGAAATCAACCAACACATCAGGAAAAGAATTGTGGACCTCCACAAGTTTGGCTCATCCTTAGGTGCAATTTCCAGATGCCTGAAGGTCCCACATTCATCTGTTCAGACAATAATACGCAAGTATGAAAAACATGGGAATGTACAACCATCATACCGCTCAGGAAGGAGACGGATTCTGAGTCCCAGAGAGGAACGTTTTTTGGTGTGAAATGTGCGAATCAATCCCAGGACAACAGCAAAAGACCTTGTGAAGATGCTAGCTGAAACTGGTAAGACAGTGTCATTATCCACAGTAAACGAGTCCTGTACCACCATGAGCTAAAAGGTTACTCTTGGAGAAGAAAGCCATTACTTCAAAACCACCATAAAGCCAGACTACAGTTTGCAACTGCACGTGGGGATAAAAATCTTAATTTCTGGAGACATGTCCTGTGGTCTGACGAAACAAAAATTGAACTGTTCGGCCATAATGATAAACGGTATATTTGGAGGAAAAAGGGCGAAGCTTTGAAGCCTCAGAACACCATCCAAACTGTTAAGTATGGGGGTGGTAGTATAATGTTGGGCTGCGTTGCTGCATAAGGGACTGGTGCACTTCACAAAATGGATTGCATCATGAGATAAGAAAATTTTGTGGATATATTGAAGCAACATCTGAAGACATCAGCCAGGAAGTTAAAGCTTGGGCGCAAATAGGACTTCCAAATGGACAATGATCCCAAGCATACCTCCAAATTAATTACAAAGTGGCTTAAGGACAACAAAGTCAAGGTATTGGAGTGGCCATCACAAATCCCTGATCTCAATCCCATAGAACATTTGTGGGCGGCACTGAAAAGGCGAGTGCGAGCAAGAAGGCCTACAAACCTGACCCAGTTACACCAGTTCTGTCAAGAGGAGTGGGCCAAAATTCCAGCAAACTATTGTAGAAAGCTTGTGGAAGGATACCCAAAACGTTTGGCCCAAGTGAAACAGTTTCAGGGCAATTCTACCAAATACTAAGGAAGCGTATGTATACTTCTGACTTTGATGAAAGTGATAAAAAACAATACATACAAATTCTCCCTCGCTCGATTCTGACATTTAACAAATGCAAAAAATATGTTAATATGTATTGATCTAAAACAGAAAAAGTTTACTCAGATTTAAATGTATGACAGTAAAGAAATAAATGTTTTTGTGGGTTTTTTTGAAGTGTATGCACTGTAAAATCCGATTAGTTAACCTTACTTAAAGGAACACGCCGACTTATTGGGAATTTAGCTTATTCACCGTAACCCCCAGAGTAAGACAAGTCGATACATACCCTTCTCATCTCCGTGCGTGCTGCAACGCTGTCTGACGGTTCCAGCATTAGCTTAGCCCAGCACAGATCTTGCAGGTAACTGGTTCCAACTAGCCTACCGCTCCAAATTGTGACAAAAGTGACAAAATAACGCCAACATGTTCCTATTTACATGTTGTGATTTGTAGAGTCACAGCGTGTACAAAAAACAACGTAACATGAGACACAGCCGTCTTCTAACTGTAAACAAACTGGGAACTATATTCTCAGACAGACAGTCTTGCTGTGAGCATATCACTCCGCCCAAGTACTATATTCTTCCGCTTGAGAATATAGTTCCCGGTTTGTTTACAGTTAGAAGACGGCTGTGTCTCATGTTACGTTGTTTTTTGTACACGCTGTGATTCTATAAATCACAACATGTAAATAGGAACATGTTGGCGTTATTTTGTCACTTATTCGGAGCAGAAGGATTGCTGGAACCATTCACCTGCATGTTCTGTGCTGGCCTGATGCTGCTGGAGCCATCAGACAGCATTATAGCACACACGGAGATGAGAAGGGTATGTATCGACTTGTCTAACTCTGGGGGTTACGGTGAATAAGCTAAATTCCCAATAAGTCGGCGTGTTCCTTTTAAAAAAAAAAAGCATGCAAACCGATTGCACTTAAAAAACTAAGTACAGTGGAATAGGTATTGCATGTTGTATTAACAAATCCCTGTTTAGTATAGTATACTTACTCTTGAGTTTAAGTAACTAAAAACAATTTGTGTGGTGTATTTGACAATTTACTTTAGATGTACTCCTGACTTAGTATAGACAACTCAGAATTACTATTTCAAACAACTAAGTAATGTAATGTGAACTTTACTTTGTGTGTACTCTAAACACGATTATTTAAGTTGGGCTAACTAATGTGACAATTCCTGCAACTTAGAATTTCTCGATTTTAGTTACTTGAAGAGCGATTCTGATTTACTTGTTTAAACCATGCAAACCGATTGCCTTGAAAAGACCAAGGAACTGTTATTTGTGTAAATTAAGTACTTCAAACATTAATTTTACCTTATTCCATTTACAGTAATCAATTAGACATTTAGATGGTTATTCTTCATAATAACCATCTAAATGTCTAATTGACATTCACCAAACGCTCACCTATATGTTAACTCTGTTCTGCCAACTCACTATACACTTGTCACATAAATGTACCAGAGAAGAAGTATAAAGTATCATAAAATAGAAATATTTAACACACAACCACATTATAGTTGAAACAGGTTTATTCCTTGAACCTCAACCATTGTTATTTAGTTTACAATGTTAAAATCAAAGTCTTAAAACCCTTTGAATCTGGTATAAAGTATGCATTACCTTGACATTTGTAATTTTATTCTGATTGTATTTCATCATCTTAAAAATTATTATGGTGTGCTTGGCCCAGATAAACCTTTTTATTTCAATCAATCAAATTTTGGCACAGGATTTCACGATTTAGAATTCTTGACTTGGCTGATAAGTAATGTTATTGTTAACTTTTTTTTACCAGATTATTTATAGGAGTATGAATTTTTGGGAAATATATATGATTTTATCAGTGTATCCGGTACAGAGATGTTTAGTGGGAAAACTCAGTCAAATCTGCACCTTAGACAGCTAACAGAGATACTAATTGGTTTTGAGGAGATTAAAATGTTAGTCATTACTATAAGTGATCAGTACCACTTGAAGACAACATTCAGACTAAAATGATCAATGTCAAGGTATTAGCGCCAACCACAGAATATCTCTTCTCAGAACCAGAACGCGCATACATGCTTATTACACTACCATAAAATATAAAAATAAAAACATTCTTCAAAAGTACAGAGTGAAAGTAACACCAAGGGGTGTGAACAATGGACTTTGTTGGATTGAATGTTTGCCTATCTGCCCATATACATCGGTACCAAAATTGTTCTTCAATAATCTTCCAGTAATAATTGGCAGCCAATGTATTCGGCTTTATAAAAAGACATACATTTCTCATTTGTGGAAAGAAAATTCCAACCCCTGACCTTTTATTTAACATAATCCTGAAAAACTGCTTTACTTTTGTAGTAACAATAAAGTTTAAAGACCAAACTGCTGACAGTATCAACCTGCTGACTAGTACAAGTAACATCGAGTTAGTGTACAATAATGACTATGGCAACCAATCTCACACACGTATGAATGACCATACACCTGCAACCTCTAAATGTAACTTGCTGATAAACCCAGTGGATATAAAACAATATGAAAGGAGTGCCTTAATTTAGCTAACAATACAAAGCAACTGGACCCAGTTTTATAAACAAATAAGATTGTATGCCAAGTGTCACTCTTGATTTTTACCATTCTAACTCAACAGGAGATTTTTAAGAGTTTGAAGTTTGGGGGGGGAGTTTGTTCTCTCCCAGGCCAAGCATCACTCGTTGAATGAAGCTGAATGTGTTTTTCATGGCTTTAGGGTAGTCCAAGTGTAGTGCATAGGACAATCCAAACAAGAGGCAAAGTGCTTGAGGTAGTTTCTGGAGATTGTCCATTACAATACCTCCTTCCAGAATGATGGCAGTAGACACTGGGTCAAGATGGAGATGATTTGGCTTTTAAGATATGAGAACTTACAAAGGGGGTGTTGTAGAAGTTACTGGGGTCATCACCAAGCAGAACAGGGATGCCTTGGAGAACAAGGGTACACACTGCTGTCACATCTGGTTTCTAGAAGTGGATAGAACAAATAAAGTTCAAGATTATGAAACATTCAAAAGTTACACTACAAACCCATTTTTAAAAGCGCATATGAAAAAGGTGTCACCATGTATGCTTAACAGTGCAGAGAACAGTTGCCGATTGCAGTAGTTATCTAATCCACAGCAATAAACTTAACAAGTCTGTAGTCGACTGACCCTGGAATCAATTTGCTGCACAATCTCAGCCAGTTTCTCTCCAACACTTCCTTTCTTGGACTTGAAGATTGTGACAAAGCGTGGTGTGTAGCGGTCAACAGCACCAAAAAAGCAATTCTCCAGGTTTGTCGTGGCTATTCTGTTGAACTCAGCAAACACCTACAAGACCGAAAAGAAATTTTGGAAAACCTTTGGTTACAAGTCCTAAAACCTAAATGCACACTTTATCATAGGAGAATATAAAAAAGCATATCAATATCTGTACGTACTTGTCTCTCTGTAAAAAGAGCTGGCCAGCGCTCCTTCAGGGTTTTCACTGGAGGTTCAGCCTCCACAATCTCCCGTCTCCGCAGTGGGAATGTCTGGTCCATCTTAGATGCAATGACCGTTCCACTGGGGTTCCGTTTTTTCATTTCTTCAACCAGGAGCTTTCTTCAACTTCTAGTCTATCTTCATTCTGCCCCTCAGGGAGGTCTGGTAAGTAATTGACCTCAAACCTTTTTGGTCTTTTGAGGCCTTTTGATGCCATTCCTGGGGCACCTTTTTTACCCTGATTTATAGCAACTTCTGCACATCCAGCTTTTCTCAGTTTAGTGCGATAGTTCGCCATTTTGTATGTCAAGCTATTCTTCCAGCCAGAACACCCATCTGGCAAACCTGGTTCCCTCAGGCAGGGATGTTTGCTTATGAGCGCCAATGCCACAGAATGGCATTGTTCTTTATTTGGATAGGCATCAAATTTGTAGATCGCTTCAGCAAGCTTCTCCAAAATACCATGCTTCATGTCTCTTGGTACATTCAGGTAAGTTTGGTCTCGTAAAAACTGAAGATTAGCCTGTCTCAGTCTGAATTTTACATCAACCGAGAAGTTTGGAATCTCAAAAAACTCTGGCCATTGCTCTTGTCTTGTTGATGATGATGAGCTGTATGTCGACAGAATCTCTGTATCATCTGAGACATTTGAGGCATCAGAAATGCTGGTGGTGGAAGCAGGCACCAGTGTCAGTGTCACCAGTGAAATGACCTTCACAGTTGCTTTTGTAGCTGGCAAGTCTCCTATGTCATCTAGGTTGCAGAGGGAATAACCAAAGTCAGGGTCTTTATACATAAGACTGAAGTCATCCTGCAGGTTGCATTTTTCTTTGACTTTTATCTTCAGCTCTTCAACCGTTTCTGGTTTTCTGTCCAGTGACACTTTCCGAATGTCCCCTTCATTTATGTCATTCAGCCTAATATGTAACGCTTTAGTGTGACATACACATTGCCTTTCACTCTATAGGAAGATAAGGGGAAAACATCATTCAGTTTGGACAGCTGGGTGACTGTGAGAGACCCTCCCCCACTGAAGCATAACTCATAAGCACGTAAATGTTCAACATACCATGAGGTCAAAAGCCTGCAGACTAGCAGGATTTCTGTGTTGATAACAACAATATGTGTTATTCGCTGGAACTCTGGGACAGGGAGCAACAGCCAACTGAAATGGTCATATCTGCAGTGTACTTTACACCATGAACACAAGCAGAAGATGCAACCAGCACTGTACTTTGCTTGGCGTTTTGCTGATGTAGTGAGCGCTGAACATTTTCAGGGAAAGATGTGATCATAACTGACCTGACTTTATCTATTTCTACAGAAGGCTTAAAGAATGACGCAGAATCCAAATGGAAGGCCATCATCTTCTGGTGTCTTACAGCCAAGGTTTGTGCTACATTCTTGAAATTATGAGTGTCATGCACAACCTTTTTGAAAAATGTGTGCTTCCCTTCAAAACGCATCGTCCACACATCAACGAGTGGGCCAAAAGTTTTAATCAGTTGAGGGTAATGTTCAATAAAATGAGGTTTTGGACGGAGTTTGTAGGTCGGAAAAGTTTGCTGCAGTAACTCTCTGTTCTGAGATTTTGCAAACCAGAAAGTGGATTAACTCTTCAGTAAAGTGCAATGACATTACTATTTCTAGTATATCTTTTAGAAGCAAGAGTATCTCCCATGCTTTGTCTCCTTCTGGGATATTATGGCCTACCATCAATGGAAGCAGCCTCAGGAGAGCCCAGTTTTCGTGGCCGTTGCCCACAATGGTTCCCTTAGCGATGAAGGTCTTTGGAATGATCTGTGGTTGGTCAGCTTTATCTGAGAACGTGTAAGGAAACTGCTTCATAGCCTTATTCAAACAGTCCAAAGAAACATACTTCTTGGTCATAAAATCCTGAAGACACAGTGACATTTCTGCTGGTACTATACGCTCTAAAAAAAGTCATGCAGATTGTCAGGTGGAAAACCATCCACCACATGAAAGTGTTTCAAGTTTTCATTCAGTGGACACCCTCTTTTTACACCAAGATGTCTGGCCATAGTATGGTCATGTATAACCTCTTGCACATGTCTGTCATGGTCCTCACTTGTCCTTGGCTGGTGTAGACCTGATTTGACCTCCTTATCCTGTATGTCATCTTTCTTACACATACAAAACCGACAAAAGAGATGTGCTGCAAAACTCTCCTGGAATCCTGCCAAAGCGTGAGCCCCCAAGTTGTCTGCTGCTACATACAATACAGTTCCTTTAACACTTTCTGCTAGCTGTTCAACATACACACCGTGTTCCTCAAGAGTAACAAGATAGGACGAAGAACTTCTGCATAGCCATGTTCCTTCACAGTCTTGACCTTACATAAAAGTGCAAGTTGTATAGAGTGAAGAGCTGACCGATATTTGGAGTCAAGATTAGAAAGTACCCAATATACGGTACATAGTTTGTGTTTTTTCTTGGATGTTCCCAGTGGATTAGCAACCTCAAAATCATCTATATATAGCCCAAGAGCAATCCTAAATTCTTCCACATTCAAAAGAACATTTTCTTTAAAATTAGAGCCATCTCTGACTGAAAATAAAATAAAATATCCTTATTTCTTAACAAAGCCTGCAACATTTTCAGTGTGGGGACATATACAACAGAACTATCTCTGTCAAGACGAAACTCAACTGGCATAACAAGAGGAAATTCTTGCTGTATATAAGATGCTCTCCTGCTAGCTGTTTATAAGGATCCTCCTGTAGAGGTGAATTTCAGCAGGACATTAGTTTGTGAAACTGCATTTACAACGTCACTCACAATGGAATTATCCACATCACCACAATGCTGACTGATAATCTCCTGGACTTTACTTTGAAGTAATGGCTGTGAAAGTAAGTGGATCTGATTGATCTGCTTCTTGTGTAGCACTTTCTGATATATGCAGGATTGTTTGCATTTTCAATAACAAAGCGGCAAGGTTATGTTCCAGCTGACTTTCCAAGTCTGTAGGTGACCTACAGTCTGTAGGTGACATACTCAGTGTCATCCTGTGAGGAAATATCATTCTCCACTTCAGTCAACGGATCTTGATGTTCAATGTTTGATACAATTCCGGTTTTAAAATGTGTTGTAGCACTCCCTCTGTGTACCCTACTTTTGTGCGCATTAAATGTTGAATACACATTGCTGTGAAAATCACAGCCATCGTATGGACACAGAACTTTTTGCTTAAGTTTTAAATGGCTGCACAAGTGTGTGAAAAACTTCAGTGCAGGGCTCTGTGTATTCACATAATTGGCAGTGAAATCCAACTGTGGGTTTACTTGCTTGTCCAATGTCTGATTGACAGTGCCAAACCGATAAATGCACTTTGAGCGCATTAAAAGATTTGAAAGTGCACAAGCAATCGTTATGAAGACGTGGTATTGGCTGTTGCCGAGTAAAGCCTCTATGTTTTAGGCGATAGTGTTTTAACAACTGTCCTCTTTTTTTCTGTAGAAAAATTACACTGCTTACAGGTCCACTGCATCTGCAAGAAATTATTTTAAATAATTTAAAATTAAAATTTTAGGTGTAAGTTGTAAGTAAGTGTGTGTGTGTGTGTGTGTGTGTGTGTGTGTGTGTGTGTGTGTGTGTGTGTATCTACATATAATATCATCCAAAATATTGTATACTTAATCTCACCTCCAGTGTACTGAGGCCCACTGACAAAGCAGCTGTGAAGAGCCCTCAAGGCAGTTGCCACAAGCCCTTCTGTAAAGGATAAATAATGTCTTAGTTAAAAGAAAGTTCCACTTAAAGTGATGTGATTTGTAGATTAAAGACACATAGTGCATACTTTACAAGCATAACAGGAGAATGATAGTTTTCCAATATAAATCCTTATCCTAGATGTATCCTCTTAAAGATTCAGATTGAGTCATAAAAACAATTCTAAAAATTAAGAGTATAAACAATCCTGACTTAAGTATAATTACAGCAATATTAGCAACTGCATTTACTTAAAGAAATAACAGGGGAAAGTCGGACGTTGAAACACTTTTCAGATATACCTCATTTTAAAAGAAAATGTTACAGACAAAAATAATTTGTTGTTGTCATCAACAACTTACATGTGTGTTCTATCAATACCAGGTGCTATCTTGTAAAAATATGGAACAACTTCGGTTAACTTGACTTTGAATGAAAGGTGCTTGCTCATAGGGGCAGGATGGAAGAAACACATCGATATACATTTTAATTTTTAATGTTTTTATTGTTTTTATTTAACATGCTTGACAGGGTCCTTCTTAATATGTAGCGAATTGCAAAAATAAATGTCCTTTTTATTAATACAAAATAACTTTTTCCAACCGTCGTCATGTATTCTCCACGTTTTTGGCTTTGCAAACAATTAAAACAGAAACTAGCAGTAGCTAAAGTAACTTATGTTCTCCTAATTGTCCGACCAATGTGGCTGCTAAATGTGTGTTGCTTACAAGTTGTCTTGTTTTGTGTTTCCTCTACACACTTAATGCAGCAAATTTCATTTGTAACTCCGAATGTCAGGACCCACAAGCAATCCTTCAAAAAAGTACAGCAGAAAAGTCAGATTTGCGATTCCGAAGCAACGTTGCGCTTTAAGTCTGACTACAGTGCATTCACTAATTCAGGAACTCACGGAGGGAGAGTGCTCCCCTTCAATGCAGCCAAGGATGCAGGCATTTTCTGTCGGGAGCTGGACGGGGAGGATGGCGTGACATCAGTTTATAATCTGTCTATTACGCTTACTAGGCTGGTGTGTTTCTCCCATAGCCTATTTCAGAACTTAATAGCTGGTTGAAATATAGTATGTAAGTTTTGGAACCAAGCTTTAAAAGGAACAGTTAATTAGGCTGGAAGAACATGATGAATGCGAACTATTCAGCTTATAATCTATGTTTAATACTTCTACTAGGCTGGTGTGTTTTTCGCATAGCCCATTTCAGAACTTAATAGCTGGTTGAGACCTAGTTCTAAGGTTTTTGTAACATTGTTCATGTTTAACATAAAAGTTCAATACACCTATTTCAATTAAGCTGTGACTTTAGACGGGGGGCAGTTTTGAGCTGGAGTTGTGCATGAACCACTTATCTTACAGACAGGGGAGGGGGTCTGCAGTCTCAGAGGGTTAGGGGATTTATTTTATTTAGTTTTTAACCACACTTTGCTTAGATCTAAGTGTACACGTGTACATTTTGAAGATGGCTGAGCTTTCAATCCTTTCAGTTAACATCAGGGGGCTAAACGGCCCAATCAAACGAGCTAAATCGTCTACAGAATAAATACTTCAAGGTTGCTGCATCATCTAGTGACGACACCAAAACCAAGCGCTCCATTGTGTTGCTGTCGTGGAAATGCGCACTCACCCTAGACAAAAGTATAAAGACCTATCAGGCAGGATATCTTATACAGACCCTTTCCAAAAAATTAGAATATCATGGAAAAGTTTATTTATTTCCATAATTCCATTCAAAACGTTAAACTTCCATAGATTATAGATTCAGGGCCCACAACTTAAACGATTTCAAGTATTTAGTTGTTTATTTGTACATAATTTGGGCTTCCAGCTCATAAAACCCACAAAAACAGGATTTCAAAAAATTAGAATACTGTGAAAAAAAATCACCATAAGAAGGACTGGACTGTTGGCCAGTGGTCCAAGGTCCTCTTTTCCGATGAAAGTAAAGTGTGCCTTTCATTCGGGAATCAAAGTCCAAGGGTTTGGAGGAAGACGGGTGAGGAACAGAACCCAAGCTGCTTGAGGTCCAGTGTGAAATATCCACAGTCAATCATGATTTGGGGTGCAATGTCCAGTGCAGGTGTTGGTAAACTCTGCTTTCTTAAATCCAAGGTCACCGCATCAGTCTACCATAAAGTTTTAGAGGACTTCATGATTCCTTCTGCTGAGGATCTGTATGGAGATGCAGATTTCATCTTCTAGCAAGACCTGGCCCCTGCCCATACTGCCAGAAGCACCAAAACCTGGTTTGATGCCCATGCTATCACAGTGCTTGACTGGCCAGCCAACTCGCCGGACCTAAACCCCATTGATAATCTATGGGGTATTATCAAGAGGAAAATGAGGGGCACCAGACCCAAAAACAAAGAAGAGCTGACAGCAAGCATCAAGGAAATCTGGGCTTCCATAACTCCCAGGCAATGCCACAGGCTGATTGCCTCAATGCCACGGTGCATCGAGGCAGTGATTAAGGCAAAGGGATTCCCTACCAAGTATTGAAGATTGACGTATCGTTTAAAGTACCATATTTTGATTGATTTGATGTGATCCTAATTTATTTTTTTTCTGCAAAAACTGAGAAGTAAATGGTGATTTCTTCACAGTATTCAAATTTTTTGAAATCCTGTTTTCGTGGGTTTTATGAGCTGGAAATTATGTACAAATAAACAACTAAATACTTGAAATCGTTTAAGTTGTGGGCCCTGAATCTATAATCTATGGAAGTTTAACGTTTTGAATGTAATTATGGAAATAAATAAACTTTTCCATGATATTCTAATTTTTTGGAAAGGGTCTGTATATGTACCACAATAAGGAGTAGGAAAATAGCCTTTGTAATAGTATATGCACCGTCTACATATGATGAAAGCTTTTTCCTGCGCCTAACCAATAAATTGCTTTCTCTCAATGAATATTCACTAATTATAGGGGGAGACATGATTGCAGTACTAGATTTAAATCAGGATAGATCAGGGGTCAATCACACAAAAGTCCAAAAATATATATCAGACATGTTTAAAGCAGTTGTGGAATCCCACCATCTCACAGATATATTGAGGATGCACAACCCTACTAGTGTCAGGGTCCCACCATCACCAGCACTCACTCCTCCCACTCGTTCACATTCTCCATCACTCACTCCTCTCAGCCGTTAACTATCTCCTCAATACTGATCACTCGCACCTGCAATTCATCTGCCACGTCATCAGTTCACCACCTGCACCTCATTAGTCCACCATCTTTATATTCGGCACATGCTCATTTACTCATTGTCTGGTCTCGTTGCTACACGACACAGACTCTCTCATGTTACCTACCAATCACCTAATAGAGTTGCTTACCTTTTGTTATCCTCCTGCCGTCTGCTGCCGCCCTGAGCCTCACACTAACCCAGCTGCCTGTTTGACCAGCTCACTGTTCCTCCAGTTGGATTTTTTTTAATAAAGCTACGCTTCACTTACCACCAGTCTGACTCCTGTTCATTCCATGACAACTACCAAGGATTACACCTTTTTTCCCCACACGTCACCTCACCCACTCCCGCATTGATTAGATTTTGTGCTCCAGTGAGCATAAGGCAATGTTCCACACGATAGCAATAGAACCAGCAATTCTGTCTGCTCACAATGCGCTGATAACCACATTCCCTTGTGATATGTTAGGAGAAAGATCTAGGGGATGGCAATTTAATAATTCCCTTCTCCAGAACACAGCTTTTGATTCAGAATTCTATCAATCAATACCGACTCAGTTTGGTCGGCAACTAAAGGATTTATTAGAGATTTCACATCTTCCTTTTTGGTCAACTTGAAGAGGAAAAGAGAGACAAGGATTGCGGAGTTGGAAGAACGCTGTAAATTTTTAGAGCAGTCTCTTAAGACTTGTTTTTCTAAATCTACACATACCCTTCTAACCACAAGTCGAACAGAGCTGAATGATTTGATAAGAAGGAGAGCTGAGTTCATAATGCACAGAGTGAGGCAAAATTATTATTTTAATGGCTGTAAACCAAGCAAATGACTTGCTCTGAAATTAAAACAAAGCAAATACAGAGCTACTATCCATGGCATCCACACAGACTGATGTATCTCAACAAATCCTAAGGATATCAGCGCCACTTTTCAATCCTTCTACTCAAAGTTGTATGAGTCCTCCTACAATCCAGATTCGACACATTGCCAGAAGTTCCTAAAAGAACTAAACCTGCCTCTTCTTGACCCAGAGGAGGCAGAAGAACTGGGTCAACCCGTAACATTAGAGGATCAGCATTAAAAACAGTTAAAAAAGGGAAAACGCCAGGGTTGGATGGAATTCCATCAGAACTTCTACAATATTTTGACATATTAGGACCTACCATTTTACAAGCTTTCACTTCAGCCATAGAGAAGGGTACTTTCCACCCACAAACCCACACTGTGCTTATTTCCGTTATACCTCAAAAGGTCAAAGATCTTACGGATATCTCCAATTTCAGGCACTTTCGGGACTGATATTAAACTTCATTCCAAAGTCTTGGCTCTCCGACTAGAGTGCTTTATCAAGAAGCTTGTTCACCCTGACCAATCAGGTTTTATACCAAAGCGTCATGCTGCAGACAATGTACGCAGACTATTTCATGTAATAGAAGAAGCCAAAAAACTCAACCCAACAAAAGCAACAGTTTTATCAGTGGACGCGGAAACGGCTTTTGACCACCTAGAGTGGAATTACTTGTGGCAAGTAATGGAGAGGCTTTGTTTGGGAGCCAAATTCATTGACATGGTGCATACTTTATATGCGAACCCCACAGCCAATAGTCTCAACCAATCAATGGCTTGGATTCTCAGCCATTTCACATCGAGCGGGGCTCGCGACAGGGATGCCCGCTTTCCCCATGCTGTTAGCAATCTCTCTTGAAACGTTAACTCAAGCCATAAGGTCAAATAAAATCTGTAATGTCCAGATTAAATCCAATAGGAGCTCAATATCATTATTTGCAGATGATATTTGTTGTACATCTCTGATCTTGAGGACTCTATCCCAAAAATTCTCAAGATCTTCAACGAATTTGGCTCAATCTCCAGCTAACTGGAATAAATCCAATCTTCTTTTATCGAACAACAGGCATGTGACATCAGCCATTAGTGTTACAATACCAACCCAAAGCAAAATTACATATTTGGGCATCACTATACACGAGTCGCTACAGCGAGTTGTCCAGGACAACTATGAAACTATATTAAATAGTGTTCAAAGGGATCTGGCCAATTGGTCTGTGCTGCTGGCATCACTACGGTCCAGGATTGCTGTTGTTAAAATGAACATAGTTCCTCGTGTGAATTTCTTAAGTACAATGATCCCCCTACCCCCACCAATAAATTTCTGGAAGAAACTTGATACCTTAATTCGGCAGTATATTTGGAATAATAAACAACCTAGCCTAAAATATTCTACCCTGCAACGTACCACAAACACAGGAGGCTTGGCCCTCCCTAACCTTAAAGTGTACCACAGAGCCTTTCAGCTACAGGTTCTCAGAGTGTGGATGGACCCCTCATCTACAGTTCCATGAAGAGAAATAGAGCAAAACCTTACTGGAAGTCTAAGACTGCAAGACCTTGCCTTTGCAGGTGTGTGTCCAAAAAAGTGTATGCTGGCCCATGGCCCTATTATCACCAACACACTGACCAACTTTAAACAGGTGGAGGAGCAACTATGCTACACCAATAAGTGTCATTTGAATAACCCATTATGGCACAATGCACAATTACAAGGTTAACAAACCCTTTGCTTGTAAGCAGTGGAGTGACAGAGGTATTTATACTTTAGACCAACTATTCAATGAGAAAGGTATGTTGAGTTTTGAAGACCTGAGAGCTAGTTTTGAGGTCCCCAGAACATCCTTCTATTTTTATCTGCTCTTAAGATCAGCCCTAAAATGTTATGGAGTGCCATTAGGAAACAGTCTTGAGGTGCACCCAGTCATCAAATGGTTTGTTGATTTTCCTGTGAGAGGATTAGTGTCCAGGATTTATGCTAAACTGAATCAAATATCCATAGGAGAACTCCCAATAGTAAAGAAATGGGAACAAGAGCTGTGCCCTGAGCGCAATTAATTGGGAGACAGTTTGGGACAACATTTTCCACTGTTCCAAGAACCCAAATCACCAGTACATCCACTTCAACATATGCCATAGGATATATTGGACTCCTCAGAAGACACATCTGTGTTTAAGTGGATGTCATTAAAGACTTTAACAAGAGCCGTCTCAGTGCTGTGGTGTGGTCGAAAACCTGACTGGAAGGCATCAAAACAGTTGTTTAGCAATAAGAAAAGGTTGAGTTGTTGAAAAACCACTTTTTCTATGATTTTACTTAAAAATGGAAGGTTTGATATTGGCCTATAGTTGTTCAGTGTCGTGTCTAGATTGTTCTTTTTTAGGAGTGGCTTGATGACTGCAGTTTTCAGGGCCTGTGGGAAGATACCTGAGAGCAGAAATGTGTTTACAATCTGTAGAAGATCATCAACATTTTTGAAAACACCCGTTGGTAGAATATCAAGGCAACAGGAGGAGGTTTTCAGATGTTGTATAATGTCCTCCAGGTTTTTAAGGTTGATCGTATGAAATTGTGTCATGTTGGAATTTGTTTTGCGTGCACACTGTGACAACACATATCCTGTACTTGATATGGAAGCACTGACTGTCTGATTTTCTGAATTTTGTCTGTGAAGAAGGAGGCAAAGGCATTGCAAGCCTTGGTAGTTCAGATGCTACTGGTACTGGAGGGTTAGTTAAGTAGTCAAAAATGGTTTGCATTTTAGAACCTTAGGAAATGGACAGCGGCCGACGTGAACACAAACGCCTATTAACTCAATAATGAAGCTGTAAAGTTGGCTTTCAACTCAGGACTGCACCAATTCCTACAGATACAGATAGGATTGGAAATGAAAAGTTTAACTGACACGTAACCGCGAACAGCTTCATGGGAAATTTAGAATCAATGTCACCAACATAACCAACCACACTATGACAGACGCATGGGCGTCAGTTTGGTTTGAACTGTGCTTGGGACAGAGACGCATTCGGAAGTACATTTCCAGAAGTGCTGGGTACAATGACGCATACATGTTTCTTTCGCGCAGGTCATGTTTTGAAAGACGCTGTCCTGTAGTTTACTAATGAATAAAAATGTGGTTTAATGTATGTAATCAATAATTACCAAATTTCTCTCTAATATTGCTCCTCATAACCACTGAAAACTGTCAAAAAATCGAACCAAAAGTCCAATTATTCTGGACATATTATCTGACATTTAGCGTTTCTACTTTTTCAGCAGGGCAGCGGAGCAGCTGTTGCTTGACTCCCCACGGTTCTCATGGGCTTCATAAGTCCTAACGTGAAAAAGCTTAACGTGGTTTAATGTACCTAAGCAACGATCAATCATCACCACATTTCTGGTTAGATTTTTTGACAGTTTTCAGTGGTTATGAGGAGCAATATGAGAGAGAAATTTGGTACGCCTAATCATTGATCATTGTTTAGGTAGGCCTACAAGCTTTTTCCTCGCCAATGATGATGAAAACGTTAATGTGAGATTAATTATATAATCGTTGGATTTCGGTTTAGTTCTTTTGACAGGCTCAAGTGTTCATTACAAGATATGGCCATGACAAATTTGGTGATCATTGATCGTTGTTGAGGTACATTAAACCACGTTACGTTTTTTCACGTTAAGCAGAATGTCCCGACAGGAGGTGTTGTGAACAGAGAAGCGTGTAGCCAGCGCAGCAGCAGAGTGGCTATGTCTGTGCCTGCCCTGTGTGGGGATAGAGATTGTTTTTTTTTTTTTTTTAACTAAATTGAGCTGGAGGCTTTCAAAAAAAGTGGTGGGTACAAAATTACTCATGACGAAATCTGGTAGGTACGCGTACCCACCATCCCCACCGAAATCGACGGCTATGGACAGACGCTCCACTTAGCACCAACTGCAATGTTTAATTTTAAATGAATGTAGCCTACTGGCAGCCTGGCACACGTGGGTGCTCAGTATTTTCTGTGGGTGCTCGAGCTCCGGAGCACCCACGGTATCGGCGCGTATGCTTGCATCTGTCCATTACCTGCTATTTCAGTTTGCAGGAATGCGGCCACCTCTTCCAAGTTTGTGTGGTTTCTCCTTCTGAACAGACGCAATTTACGGCACAATCTCTTCAAAGTCCTAATACTTATCACCATACTGTGTTTATGCGCTAAAAGAGAAAGAATCCTTGTTATTAAAACCGATTCTGAAGTATAGCCTAATTTCACGAGTTATATATTGTAGGCCTAGGCCTTCACAAGGCATTTTGTAGAAGACTATAGGTAAAGCTAGTAGTTTGGTTTATTCTCAAAAGTCCGACTGAATTCTTGAAATATCAAGTTTTTCTCGACATTTCAACTTTATTCTCGAAAAAGTATTTACACTTTATTCTTGTCATGTTGACTTAATTCTCGACATTTCGACTTTATTCTCAACATTTCTACTTTATTCTTGAAATGCAAAATAAATAAAAAAATCTTTTTTTTTCCTTTGATGTGGCCCTAATGCTCCGTCGTAGATTCATGACCTCTCTTGACACATTTATTTTTTCATTATCTGGATTTAATGCAGTTTAATTGTATTATAAAATAAAATAAAAGGTTTCTTTCACATTTTCACACTATAGCTGGTGGTCACAGGGGTTAACTCACTTTGCATCCTGCAGTTCAGTGTTTACTCCACAATACACTACAATACACAAGACAACAACAAAATAGCTTTTGTCTTTATGTGATTTAGATTGCAACCACTGAGAAACCATTAGAAAAGTCAGATCAAGCCAACTCAACGATTATAACCTTGATCCCTAGTAATTAGGACATATTTGATCAGCAAGGTATTAATGAATTATACACTGCATAGTGCACACAGATTATCACACCTCACATATGTCATTACGTCAGTTCCTAAACAGCCTTTATAATATGCAGTGCACTGTAACCTTGATTGTCAGTATTGGGATTTGCCTCAACCTCCCAGTCAATAGAAAACAGCTATATTGTCATGCCCGCTTCTGTGTCAAGTTATTGTTTTTAGTTTGGTTCTCATTTTTGTTGTTTTTTTCCATTTCTTTTTCCATTTTTATTTTGAAGGTTTCTGTTCCCTTTAGTGTTTCTTGTTTTACTTCCTGTTTGTCATTTTTCCAGCATGTCCTACATGTCCCCGCCAAGGGGGTAAGCTTCGCTTCAGAACTCGAGCCATCATGGCGCCATTTTGTTGCTAACTGGCCATCACCTCCTGTTAGCATTCCGCTGACTGCCATTTTTTTTTTACGTCACTAACTTTACATCTGAAGCGTTTAAAGACTCTATTTGTCCTTTGTTTAGTTCCAAAGAAACACGACAATGTATAAAAGGCTCCATTACCTTGTACCTCACGTTATGGCTCCGTAGCAGATGTTTTTGTAAAAATAGGCTAACGATTGTGTCATAACCAAGTGACTTACTGTCACATAGTAGAGGAATTACCGTATAGTACAGGAGAAGCTCGCAGGCAGTTTCGACTTACATTAGCTGTTTAGGTTTAATTACTAATGTTAACTAGCATGTTAGTGATCAATAATTAGCCTGTGCCCATGTTATCTCCTTACATACACCTACAGTCTCCGTATCTGTAAGATTGGGAATGATTGAGATTTCTCTTGGCACAGCTACCAGAAGACTTACAACTTTCAGACACGTTGCTCACGTCACATTCTCTCAGTTGGAGGCTGCGCAGTAAAGCTGGCCATCACCGGAAAAGTGCTTCTAATAGCCTTCACTGGTCTCCGTACAGAGCAACGGGGTCTATTGGTCCATTATATACTGTCTATGGTCCCCGCCCTAATGTGTTGCACCTGAGTCTCATTAGGCTCGTTCGAGATGAACTGCGCCTCGCCTGTAAAGCGGACGAGAGCAGGCGGCAGCAGCGGGGGGCGGTGACAAAAGTCCGCTCTCAAGTCGGACACGTTTTCTATCAGCCTTCAAAGCATATAAAAGGAAGTCACAAACATGCTTACATCAGGTTTGGTAATCTGTAGGCTACCTGTAGTTTGCAGACATGGTTGAGGAAATCGCATATGCGTTTTTGATGGCTGAGGAAATTGAATATGAAGAGATGCCCCTTCTTATTCACGAAGATCGACTTCAACAGAGAAGGTGATTTAACGCTAAATATTTCAAAGCACAGTGCACAACAGTGCACACATGGCCACAGTTCATTTAACTTAACGTTAGTGGTTTAATTTTTCTGATCGCGTTCAGTAAAAGCACTTATCAGTTTTTATGATGCTCCTAAATGATGAGTTTAGAAATGTTCCTACATTCTTGGCAAATTAAAACTCTTAAAAACGATGGAATAATAAGGGATATATTAGGTTATATATATATATAT
The DNA here is from genome assembly GCF_004354835.1 of Perca flavescens. Classification (NCBI taxonomy): domain Eukaryota; kingdom Metazoa; phylum Chordata; class Actinopteri; order Perciformes; family Percidae; genus Perca; species Perca flavescens. The sequence goes on from NC_041333.1 coordinate 2,317,365, forward strand.
AATATACAATAATTTTAATTGTTACACTGTTTAAGACAGGGTTAGATTATTATTTCATATAAAGTATTAAATAGATGATTATCATTTGTCAGCAACAATATTAATTCAATAACCGCTCCAGAAAGCACAATGAGTTCTGTTAGGAAAGATGTGTTCCTTTGATTTCTGAGGAGAAAGGAGAGGCTGGGGTCGAATTGAAAGATTAAGCAAAAGGTTTAATGAACAACACGATGAAAACGACATGATGAAAACAATCAAACATAAAAACATGAAACACTGCCAGCAGTGGACTACAAGACATGCTTCCCCTTGCGGGGTCACAGTTGCAGCCTTGAAATCACCTCTGTTTCCGAATTATATTCCTGTGTAATTGTGGGAGTTTTCCTTGAATGAAAAGTCTCTCAGGTTAAGGACACACCTCTGAATTCAGGTTTACTCCAGTTCACAGACAAAGGTTGTTTATCATGGTAGTGCTGATTCTATTCAAGTTTACAGAGATCTGTATTTCCTTTGTTCTAATCAAGTCTGGCCCAGCAGTGAGTGGCTGCCCAAAAGGCAGAAACAATAGGTCTCCGTGTGTGGGGCCAAGGAGCTTTCTCCAGTAGGCCTATACTAAATGACAGATATGACCTGATGATTCTTTAGAAGCTAGAGAAGGTGTGAGCCAGGTGTTAATCAGTATTGTTATTTGATTAGATCTAGCTACAGGCTACATAAAAGCAAAAGTTAATTGTTTTCAAAACATAAGCATGGTTTTAACTTTTTTATATTCAACAGTTCTTAAATATAAATATAAATAAAATCAGCTTCATTATCTCCTAGGTTGGTTCCAAAAATACCACATTTTGTTGAGGAAGTCGTACCTTTGTACAACGTGACTGACTTTAAAAGTCATTTCAGACTGTCAAGAGGACAAGTAGAGGTAAGTAGAGGTAGATTATCTGAAGCATTTTAGTAGGCTATTATCACTGATATTTGTAGCCTACTTCAATTTGATCATTATTTCTTCTTTGCTATAGGATGTCATGACGACATTGGGACCATTTTACACAAACAGACAGCATACCAAGTTGCCTGTAACCCACACTGTTCTTGCATGCCTTTGGACTCTAGCCAACCAGGAGTCCTATAGGGGTGTTGCAGACCGATTTAACATTT